>NC_079193.1:52522331-52779831 GCF_029499605.1 Hyla sarda
AAAAAGGGTGTTTATTTACCCCAACATGCAGCGACATTTTGACAGTCTCACAGTCATTTTCAAGCCCTTGAAAATGATAGTGGGAGACTGTCGAAACGTCGCTGCTTGTTTGGGGTAAATAAAGACCCTTTTTTCTTCTTCACTGTATAGGAGTGCTACTGCCTTCTTATGTGGACGATCTATCTATCTCATATCTATCTATCAACTATCTATCTATCATCTATCTATCTCATATCTATCATCTATCTATCCATCTATCTATCTATCTATCTATCTATCTATCTATCTCATATCTATCATCTATCTATCTATCTATATATCTCATATCTATCTATCTCATATCTATCTATCTATCTATCTATCTATCTATCTATCTCATATCTATCTATCTCATATCTATCTATCTATCCCTCTGTGTCCTATATGAGATGAGGATGTGGACCCAGCTCACTGTACACCCTCCTCCCCCAGAACTCTCTCTTGCAGCTCCATAGAAACAAGTAGGCCTGGATAACTCTCCTATAATCCACCAACCCTTGTCCTTTATGCAGGTCGCTCTTAAGCAAATTGCTTTGGTGCGGACGTGTGTAGTTGAGTTTGTTGTGTGGCTTATCCAGCACTGCTGCATCTGCCATAGTGATGTAAATTAGCTGTGTATATTGTCAAGGTCAGGCCTCTGAGCGCATCTATCTGCCGGTTGTCAGCTGTTTTGTATGTTATGTAACAATATTATAATATTATATTTACAATCAGAGGATGCAGTATGTGTAAATAACCTCTCTCTATATATACATTATGGGGGAGATTCATCAAAACCTCTGTAGAGGGTGGTTGCCCATAGCAACCAATCAGATCGCTTCTTTCATTTTTTGAAAGGCTATTTTAAAAATGAAAGAAGCCATCTGATTGGTTGCTATGGGCAACTGGGCAACTTTTCCTCTGCACAGGTTTTGATAAATCTCCCCCGTATATATATATATATATATATATATATATATATATATATAAATATTTGCAATCATGACAGTAAGAGAACAAAGCCTCACCCATCTGAGCTTACACTCTAGTAAAGGTAAACTGTTATAGAATAGAGGTCATAGCACAACATTATAAGGGATGACTCAAAGGGATCCCTGCCAGCTGTGCCCATGCCAGCAGCCTAAACAGCCTCATTCCAGTTAGGCATGGCAGCCCATACAAAGTCCTTAGGGCAGTGTTTCCCAACCAGGGTGCCTCCCGCTGTTGCAAAACTACAACTCCCAGCATGCCCGGACAGCCAAAGGCTGTCCGGGCATGCTGGGAGTTGTAGTTTTGCAACAGCGGGAGGCACCCTGGTTGGGAAAGACTGCCTTAGGGGCATAAAGTGATCACCGCTTGGCTTAAGGCCATCTTGGGCAGATAGTAATCTACGTGAGTCGTGACAGCAGATTCACTCCCATTGCACTTCAGTCCCAAATGTTGCCTCCCCATAGCTGACAGTAGAGGCTGCACTGAGGGGGATGCCCGCTGGGAGATTCTCCATAGGAAAGCATTAGCCGAGCAGCCAGGTCACCTACACAGGAGGCGGATCCCGGGCTGTGCTCTGACTCAGTGCTGCTGCATTGCGGCTTTTCATGACTAGATTGTATCTGCTTCACATCCTCACATATCTCCACCTCCCACACACTATTTCTATTTCCTCTGTATTACTACTTCTGGAATCAACACGTGCTCCTCCTGAGTTGTAGTGAGGCTTTCCTTCTCCCACGGCAAATATTTATTTTGCTGGCACCAGAGGCGTAACTTCAATCTTCTGGGCCCCAGTGCAAAAGTGGTAACAGGTTCCATCCCCCCCCCCCCCCCCCCCCCCACTGGCCCTGTGCCATTTATAGGACTGTGTCGTCTTATGTGGCAGAAGCACCTTTACGGCCCTTTAGGCATTTGGCCTTGGGTTTGACTGTGATTCTCCGGCTGCTGCCCCCTAGTCCTGTATTTAAACATCTTAGTAAAGTGGCTCGTTGGTGCTCCCTCCTGCACCCGGCACACGTACCCCACTTGCCCAGGGGTACTTATCAGTTCTCCACGGGGTACATGAAAAAAAAATCAGTAATGGTCGCCACAGCCACTGGTTTCTGGTCTGGACCACTTTGAAAGAAATGGTAGGCTGACATCACTGGAACGGAGCAGGAGGACACCAAAGGGGAAGCGCGGGCACTGTGCTGCTGTGGGCAGTAACTACCATCAGCTTTGTTGCTCCTCTGCCCCTGCAGACCGGGGACCTACTGCTATGAGACAATAGGTCCCCAGACCAGAGGAGCAGTGGAGCAACAAAGCGGGACAGTATGGTGGCCTACAACTATATATGGGGGGCAGTTTGGGGGCCTACAGCTATATTTAGGGGCACAGAGGGGGCCTAACAACTTTTTGGGGATGCAAAGCGGGTACTATTACTGTGTGTGACAATAAACATGGCGGGTTTGTAAATAGGTGGGTTTTGTACTGCAGAAAAGAACCTAAAATGTTTGTTTGGCTGGTTCTGTGGAGAAGTCTTGTATGGGAGAAACCTTCAAGGAGTACTCAGTCAAAAAAGGTTGATAGGACTGTGTAGCCTTATGTGGCAGAAGCACCTTTGCGGCCCCTTAGGCATTAGGCCTTGGGTTTGACTGTGATCCCCGGCCGCTGCCCTAGTCCTGTATCTTAACATCTTAGTAAAGTGGCTCATTGGTGCCCCCTCCTGCACCTGGCACATGTACCCCTCTAGCCGGCCTTCTCTAGCTACTTACCTTTCTTCTGATATTGTATAACAGTGTTTCCCAACCAGGGTGCCTCCCGCTGTTGTAAAACTACAACTCCCAGCATGTCCGGACAGCCTTTGACTGTCCGGGCATGCTGGGAGTTGTAGTGTTGCATCAGCTGGAGGAATCCTGGTTGGGAAACACTGTTGTAGAACCACAAGTACCAGTGCAGAATTATTTCTGGTATCTATACACTTAATGCCAATATGATCAGCAGAACTACAGCCAACACTACAACTCCCAGCATGCCCGGACAGCCTTTGGCTGGGAGTTGTAGTTTTGCAACAGCTGGAGGAACCTTGGTTGGGAAACACTGTTGTAGAACTACAAGTACCAGTGCAGAATTATTGCTGGTGTCTATACACTTAATGGCAATATGACAAGCAAAACTACAGCCAAAACTACAACTCCCAGCATGCCCAGACAGCCAAATGCTTTTTGGACATGCTGGGAGTTATAGCTTTGCAACAGCTGGAAGCCCCCTGGTTGGGAAACACTATTTTATAATGTAGCCAAATGCAATATATGATATAAGTTACAAGTTATAGGTTTAGTTGCTTTCTGATATGGATGACAAACTCAGCTCTGCTGCATCTGCATATTAATGCAGACTTGCATTTTTCTGCAGGAGGTGCATTCGATACATCAGTTGCCATTTTTGGTTGCTGTGTCATCCCGTATCCGTCGGCATGACACCTGTGACGATGATGATGGTGATGAGGGTCGGCGTGCTTGTCATACCCTCCTGCTGCGTCTTCTATCCTGTAATCCCTCCCTACTCCCCTCCTCCTCTTCCTCTGTGTACGTGCAGCAATGGGAGTCCTTGCAAAGCTTCCTCTGAGTCACGCATTCTGGGAGGGAAGCATCACTCTCATCATCATCACCTCTAAACGCGTTTCAAGGTCTCCCCACTACACAGAAGCAGCCTCTAGTCTCACCTAATGATTTCATCATGATAATGGGTGATAAAACATCACATAGTCCTGGCTGCCTGTGCTGCTTTTATAGATGTATTCAATGTGTTTTATAGAGATATAGTTTACGTGCTTTACATAGTGAGACTGTGAGTTATAGCAAAGCACAAATGATGCAAAGGGTGATACCATGTGTTATTATGTGTCAAGGGACCTCCCAACATAAATAACTCTGCATGTGAATGCAGTGTTAATGGGAATTTGTCGGTGTTGAGTATAGAAACATACATGGGATTATTGTGTGCACGTGTATATTGCATGTAAAAACATGAAAACATGAATAGCTAGAAAAATTATCTAAAACAGCAAAGGAGAAGCAGCACTCCGGCTGGAGTGAAAAAACAGGGATTCGGGTGCATGCAGGTCGGAGGTCCTGGATCCTCAGGAAATATAGCAATCGGAAGAACACCGCCACACTCACACTCACACCGCCACACTGTTGCCTGTTTGTTATGGAATAAAGCCATAACAAACAGGCAACAGTGTGGCGGTGTGAGTGTGAGTGTGGCGGTGTTCTTCCGATTGCTATATTTTTCTAGCAATCGGAAGAACACCGTCACACTCACAAGTAGTAGTGTAGAAAACTACACTACTACTTGTGAGTGTGACGGTGTTCTTCCGATTGCTAGAAAAATTTACTATCTATCTACCTATCTATCGATCTATATCTATCTCCTATCTATCTACCTATCTATCTATCTATCTCATCTATCTTTGCCTACATTCAATAGGTTCCACATCGTGTCTTTTCATTAAGATATACACTGTGGGGGAGATTTATCAAAGGATTTAGACTGTTTTTTCCTGTCTAAATTTGTCGCACAGAAAGTCGCAGTCTACATATGTGCGACTTTTCTGCGACTTTTGCTGTAGAGGATTTTTAGAACATGATGCATGCAAGTCTATTTTAGACTGAAATGCATTGCAAAATGCATTGGTGCTGAATTTATCAAGTGCGACTTTTGTGCGACAAGTCGCATCTGCCCAAAATACGCTGAAATGTCAGACCATGTTGGAGCAGGTCTAAATGCAGTTTAAACTGTAGACCCTGAAGTCTAAGCACAGAATTTATCAAGGGCTGTGAGACCTTTGATAAATTAGGAGCACAATAGACAGGAGACTACCACATACGCTGGTCTATAAGCATACCCAGAATAGACTAGATTAGTAAATCTCCCCCTGTAAGTGTGGATCTTAAAATACACTTTGGGCTGAGTCTGCGCACCGACCACATAAATGTGGGGGAACGGGGGTCTTTGCCTACATTCAATAGGTTCCACATTGTGTCTTTTCATTAAGATATACCGTATTTATCGGGGTATACCACGCACCGGCCTATAACACGCATGCTCATTTTACCAAGGAGATTTGGGTAAAAAAAGTTTTTTACCCAAATATCCTTGGTAAAATGAGGGTGCGTGTGTGCATGTGTATACCCCGATACACTGTTTCTGCCCCCGCAGAAGTCCCCAGGAAAGGCAGGGGGAGAGAGGCCGTCACTGCCCGCTTCTCTCCCCCTGCCTTTCCTGGGGGTCTAGAGCCCTGCTGCCGCCGCTTCTCTCCCCCTGGCTATCGGCGCCGCTGCTGCTTCTCTCCCCCTGCCCCATTGCCTCCCCCATCCCCGGTTTTATAAGTACCTGTTGCCGGGGTCGGGTCCGCGCAATGGGGCAGTGGCGGCGGCAGTCTCTGGACCCGAAGACAGGCAGGGGCAGAGAATCGGGCAGCGACGGCAGGTCTCTGCACCTGCAAAAGCCGCTGCAGTTCATTGATTGAATAATTGAATAATTGAACTGCAGCGGCTTATCGGCGTATAACACGCAGATAGACTTTAAGCTAAAAATTTTAGCCTAAAAAATGTGTGTTATGCCCCGATAAATAAGGTAAGTGTGGATCTTAAAATACACTTTGGGCTGAGTCTGCGTACCGACCACATAAATGTGGGGGAACGAGGGTCTTTGCCTACATTCAATAGGTTCCACATTGTGTCCGCAGAAAGAATGAACCAGTTTATTCTACAGAATAAAAAAGTTGAAAAATGTAAATGGAGGCCAATCAAAATTAGCCAAACTACAAAAAATCACTGATAAGGAAGTCCCATGAAACCACAATATAAAATTAAGGATTAAGTAATGACATTGGGTTTTGATATAGGATCTTTAAAGATAGCCTCCCTTGTGGAGGTCTATAGGTCTTGGTCGTACTCTCTTGGCGTGTAGTCGAAACGGAACTTTTGGCTGTAAATAATAAAACTTTCACTATTACACAATATATATATTTTTTAATTGTCTTGGCTAGACCATTATTATGTAGCAGGGTTTTCTATATTTGGTGGACCCTTTTTTTTTGGCACATTCTATCCTCAGTCCATAGTCACCCTATTAATTATATTGAGGTTTGCAATATTGGGCATGGGTTTTCCCACCCTTCTTTTGTGCAATTTTTGTCCCTTGATTAAGAATGACAGCAAATCCGTTTGTCTCCTAGTTGGTAGGGGTCGGTGGCAGAGCTCATTATCCCACATGGGTAAGGTCACGTATAGATCTGTTTGATACCTGTTACATACTGTTCAGAGTGTTACGCTGCTTCACTGTGTACTCTGAGGCTTGGTGGTGTACAGACCCCAGGCACTATCAGATGTATATAAACACATTGTATTTGTATATATAGCCCTCATATAGATTACCCACTGAGGTAAATTACACTTTATACTTTGTATGTGTTTGCTATATTGATACTATGGACAGTTTGCATATTTTGAATAATTGATATATGTAAGTTACCAGCTCTGCACCATTCTTTTCTGCATTGGACTTCCATCATATTACTTCATCTTTGCATTTGTATGTTTATTTAAGATAAAAGCATTGTTAATAAAGATTTTTACATTTGTACTACAGACTTTGTTGTAACTCCTTTCTTTCTCTGTATTTATGTTATAATTGGAGTTCCCTGTCTCTGACAGGACGTTTTACACTCCCTTATGGGTGTCATTAGGACACAGGGAGGTCAGTATTGTATTGTACTAGGACTTTGGTATTCTTCACTATATATACTCATATACTTCACTATAATATAAAATGTTGTACAGCGCTGGTGCTCGGAAAAAGCAAAAAAGACAAAACAAAATACCAGAATAAATGAGAAAAATCCTGCAACTCTCCGCATATCTGTAAATCAACGTGAAGAGACCGTCATGGAGATCTGGGAATGGCACAGGGGGCTCAGTGGCCTCTGAGCCAACCCCCCCTTGCCATTCCCAGATCTCCATGACGGTCTCTTCACATTGATTTACAGTCGGTGAGTTGCAGGATTTTTCTCATTTTTCCTGGTAACCTGTTCCTTCTTTCTGCGGACTCCGCACGGAATGCATAGCCGTCTATGAGCCGACGCATTCCTGTGCAGCCCTAGTCTCCGTAATGTCCGCACAGAGATTCTCTGTTTGGAAATTCTGAAGTGTGAACAAAGCCAATAGGAGGAGATTTATCAAGCATTTTAAACAAGTATTTCTTGTTTTAAAAAGCCTCAAATTTGTCTCATAGATGTTTTTTGTGACTTTTTTGCAACTTTTTTTTATTCTTTTTTTATGCTGAATGGATTTTTGTCAAACTTGTTTCTTTGAACGATTTTGCCTTTTGACGTTGCAGTGGTTGTGCATTTATCATGGGTTACTTTTCTTAAAATGTCACACATTTGTCATAGAGGGCTCCGAATGTTGCTTGCTACAATAAAAACTGAAAAATGAGGAACGCGTCCACCTAGCTTGAGTCTGCTACGTTAGTTTTAAGAACATGTGAAGCTAAACACACATATATAAATCACCCCCCCCCCTCCTCATAATGTTAGCCATGTGTAGCCTCAGTCTGTGAGTTTCAATGCATATTTGGGGGAGATTTATCCGCATATTTGGGGGAGCCTTATCCACTATCTCTCCGAGAACTCTCTCCTTGACCCCTTACAGTCTGGTTTCCGCTCCCTTCACTCCACAGAAACGGCCCTAATCAAAGTCACTAACGATCTTCTGACGGCCAAATCAAATTGCAATTTCTCTTTACTGATTCTCTTGGACCTGTCTGCGGCTTTTGACACTGTGGATCACCAACTCCTCCTCAGTCTCCGCTCCATCGGTCTCAAGGACTCTGCTCTCGCCTGGTTTTCTTCCTATCTCTCTGGCCGCTCGTTTAGCATCTCGTTTTCTGGATCTACTTCTTCTCCTCTTCCCCTTGCTGTCGGTGGTTCCCCAGGGATCGGTCCTGGGTCCTCTACTCTTTTCATTCTACACATCCCCCATTGGAAAAACAATCAGTAGATTTGGTTTCCAGTACCACCTCTACGCTGATGACACCCAACTCTATACCTCCTCCGCCAACATCACCCCTGCACTCCTACAGAATACCAGTGACTGTCTCTCTGCTGTCTCAGACATCATGTCCTCTTTATATCTGAAACTAAATCTTTCTAAAACAGAACTTCTTGTTTTTTCTGCATCAACTGATACTGTACCCAACCCTGACATTTCCATCTCGGTATGTGGTACTACCATAACTCCCGGGCAGCAGGCTCGCTGTCTTGGAGTTATACTTGACTCTGATCTGTCTTTCACTCCCCATATTCAGTCTCTTTCACGCTCTTGTCACCTGCATCTCAAAAACATTTACAGAATTTGCCCGTTTCTCACTACTGAAACTGCTAAAACTCTCATTATTGCTTTGATTCACTCCCGCCTCGACTACTGTAACTCTTTACTAATAGGCCTTCCTTTCTCCAAACTCTCTCCCCTCCAGTCCATCCTTAAAGGGGTATTCCAGGCAAAAACTTTTTTTTTATATATCAACTGGCTCCGGAAAGTTAAACAGATTTGTAAATTACTTCTATTAAAAAATCTTAATCCTTCCAATAGTTATTAGTTTCTGAAGTTTTCTGTCTAACTGCTCAATGATGATGTCACGTCACGGGAGCTGTGCATGATGGGAGAATATCCCTTGCATGATGGGAGAATATCTCCATAGGAGCTGGACAGCTCATCAGAAAGCAGTTAGACAGAAAACAGCAACTCAACTTCAGAAGCTAATAACTATTGGAAGGATTAAGATTTTTTAATAGAAGTCATTTACAAATCTGTTTAACTTTCCGGAGCCAGTTGATATATATAAAAAAAGTTTTTGCCTGGAATACCCCTTTAATGCCACAGCCAGACTCACTTTCCTGTCCAGCCGCTACACCGATGCCTCCTCCCTGTGCCAGTCACTACACTGGTTACCAATTCAGTCCAGAATACAGTACAAAATCCTCAGTCTCACACACAAAGCTCTCCACAATGCTGCACCTCCCTACATCTCCTCTCTCATTTCCGTCTACCATCCTACACGTTCTCTCTGATCTGCTAATGACCTCACACTAACATCTTCTATAATCCGAACTTCTCACTCCCGTCTCCAAGACTTCATTCGTGCTGCACCAGTTCTCTGGAATGCTATCCCTAAATCCCTCAGACTCAACAACAACATCCATAGTTTCAAACGTGGCCTAAAAACACATCTCTTCAGACAGGCCTATAACAGTCTCTAATTGGCCTCAACATATCCTCAACATATCCCCAACATATCCCCAACATATCCCCAACATATCCCCAACATATCCCTAACATATCCTCAACATATCCCCAACATATCCCCAACATATCCCCAACATATCCTCAACATATCCCCAACATTTCCCCAACATATCCTCAACATGTCCCCAACATATCCTCAACATATCCCCAACATATCCCCAACATATCCTCAACATATCCCCAACATATCCTCAACATATCCCCAACATATCCCCAACATATCCTTAACATATCCCCAACATATCCCCAACATATCCTCAACATATCCCCAACATTTCCCCAACATATCCTCAACATATCCCCAACATATCCTCAACAAATCCCCAACATATCCCCAACATATCCTCAACATATCCTCAACATATCCCCAACATATCCCCAACATATCCCCAACATATCCTCAACATATCCCCAACATATCCCCAACATATCCCCATCATATCCTCAACATATCCCCAACATATCCCCAACATATCCTCAACATATCCCCAACATATCCTCAACATATCCCCAACATATCCCCAACATATCCTCAACATATCCCCAACATATCCTCAACATATCCTCAACATATCCCCAACATATCCTCAATATATCCCCAACATATCCCCAACATACCCTCAACATATCCCCAACATATCCCCAACATATCCTCAACATATCCCCAACATATCCCCAACATATCCTCAATATATCCCCACACCTCTTGTTTGAATAGTTATTGTGTAATATTATGTCTGATACTTGTCTTTGTTTGTACCCCATAATTGTAAGTGCTGCGGAATCTGTAGGCGCTATATAAATAAATAAATAAATAAATAAGATTTATCACACTGTCTTATAGTAAGATTCTCTGTTGCCATAGTGACCAATCGGAGCTCAGCTTTTATATTATCAGACCAAAATGAGAAATAAAAGCTTAGCTGTGATTGGTTGTCATGGGCCACAAAAAGAATCTTACTTTAAGACAGTGCGACAAATCGCTCCCATTAACTTTATACAATTATAGGGGTACTCCGCTGGGGAAAAAAAATTCTTAATCAACTGGTGACAGAAAGTTAAACAGATTTGTAAATTACTTCTATTTAAAAATATTAATCCTTCCAGTACTTATCAGCTCCACAGGAAGTTCTTTTCTTTTTGAATTTCCTTTCTGTGTGACCACAGTGCTCTTTGCTGACACCTCTGTCCATTTTAGGAACTGTCCAGAATAGAAGAAAATGCCCATAGCAAACCTCTCCTGCTCTGTACAGTTCCTGACATGGACAGAGGTGTCAGCAGAGAGCACTGTGATCAGAACAGAAAGGAAACTCAAAAAGAAAATAACTTCCTGTGACTCATACAGCAGCTGATAAGTACTGGAAGGATTAAGATGTTTTAATATAAGTCATTTACAGATCTCTTTAACTTTCTGGCACCACTTGATTTAAAAAAATAAATATATAAAAAAAAAGGTTTTCCAGTGGAGTACCCCTTTAAGGATGCGTTCACTCTGCCTTTCTGTCTCCGTTTCACTGCTTCCATTACAGACTGTTTAATTTTGCCATATGCTAATTCGTAGCCAACTTAGCCCAAAAAAATCGATAAGTTACGATCCATTCTTTCTTATAATGTAAGTCAATGGGAAATAGAGTATGCTGTATGGCATACAGCAGCATTCATTTATAGCCTCTGTAGATGGATACAAAAAACATATATGTTAAACGGACTTTAATGTCACGGTGTGAACGCACCCTTAGTCGTAGTGGGAAATGATTCAGACCTTCTGCAAATGAACAGTGGATCAGTTGCCCATAGCAACCAATCAGATTCTAGCTCTTATTTTCCAGAGGCCATTTTAAAAATCAAAGAAACGATCTGATTGGTTGCTATGGGCAACTAAGGTTTTGATAAATCTTTTCTTTAGTGTACTGTATACAGTAAAATTGAACACCATCTTCTCACTATTCCACCCTGCCTTGTCCGCCATTTTCAAGGAGATGGAGCTTTTTTGAGGAATGTTGTTTGCAGAAATCCCTCTTAGGCTGCATTCACACCTTGTTTTCAGCCTACGGTTGCTCCCAGCCGGATCGGCGCTGAAATCCATTAACTTTAATGAGCCGACCGGGGTCAAACAGTGACTCCGGTCGGCTCACTTTTGACCCGTATCCGGTTTTGTGACCGGACCTAAAACCGTAGTATACTACGGTTTTAGGTCCTGTCAGGAAACCGCGTACGGGTCAAACATGAGCCGACCGGAGTCACCGTTTGACTCCGGTGGGCTCATTAAAGAAAATGGATTTCAGCGCTGGTCCGGCTGGGGTACGGGAGCACCCGGTTTTCCCCTCCCCCAGCCAGATCCTGCAACCGTAGGCTGGAAATGAGGTGTGAATGCAGCCTTAGGCTGGGTTCACACCAGGTTTTTGCAATTCAGTTCCCGTATACATTTTCAACTTGAAAACCGTACGGAACCGTATTGAAAACCGTATGCATTGACTCTCCATTGAAAACCGTATGCCAAAAGATGCATCAGGTTGTGTCCGTTTTGCATCCTGTACGGTTATGTCAGTTTTTTTCCCAGTACCCAAAACTGTAGCCTACCACGGTTTTTGGTCCGGGTGAAAAAAGGTATTGAAACGTATACATTTTTTTTTTAACATGGGAGTCAATGGGATCTGTACAGAACCGTATGTGTGTACAGTTCCATCCGGTTTTCACCATACGTTTTTTGACTTTGCACAGATTTTTTCTTGGAATTTCAATCAAACAAGAGAAACTTTATTCATAATGGAAAAGTTAAAAACATATGCTTTTTTTTCTTGAAAAACGGATACAACAGGACATAATTTTTCAAATCGTATAAATTTGTACACATGTTTTGATACAGTTTAGTCAGGTTTTGAGGAATCCGTTTTTTTAATCAAAAACCTGATACAGGAACTGTATTGCAAAAACGTGGTGTGAACCCAGCATTATGTAATTCAAAAGGTTTATGGAAATTTAGGTTGAAGATGAGGACTCAGGAGGTTAAGACATCAATATAATGACAGTATTGACCGGTGAACATAAAGAAACAATACATTAATAAGTGTCAGGACTGTGAAGGTGAATTGATCAGTGGGGGAAGGTCACAGGGAGGCATTAAAATAGTCCTGGAGCATCAGGAGTGATCCTCGGTGCAACCGCGCAAGGTCACAAGGGTGAACGGATGAGATATTTAAAAAAATGGGGGCTGGTTCTGTCATTGGAGCCTTCAGGAAAATAAAAAACAGCAGGCCCTGCGCTTAAAATAGACCTCTTATGTTTCCGATTTAGATTAAGGAATATTGTTTTGTCCTTCAGATTCTTCAGATGGCAGCAGAGCTCCCTGCAGTAATGCCGATTGTCAATACAGACATGGCCGGCGTCCAGTTATTGCATAAATGCGGCATATGAAATGTATATTATCTGCAGTGCTATTATTAACTATGCCAGTGTTTCCCAACCAGGGCGCCTCCAGCTGTTGCAAAACTACAACTTCCAGCATGCCCGGACAGCCAAAGGCTGTCCGGGCATGCTGGAAGTTGTAGTTTTGCAACAGCTGAAGGAACCATAAGAAGTCATACCAGTCATATACAGAATACACCAACTATGGGGGGTGCAGAGGGTGCCCAGGAGTATCGGGGGCCCATTAGGTCTATTTTTATTATTTACAGTGCCTGTTATGGATTTGGGGGTCGTTATGGATTTTGCACTGGGGTAATGCCTCTTATTTTACGCCTACAATCTGTATCATATTTTAAACTGTAATTGTATAAAGTGTTTAAATTGGGGCAACAGTCTGTGATCAGACAGTTATTCCCTAATCCTTATTGTGTCAAAATCCCTTAAAATTCCTGCAACATATGACTATACTCTTAAGGCCGGGTTCACACAGTGGATACATTGGTGTCGTATGCAAATTTTCTTTTTTGTGTGTGTTCGTTTTTCCGCAGATTATGGGCGAAAATCTGCCGATTTTTTTTCTCCCGCTATGAGAACCCAGTCTAACGCCACTTTTTACATTGCATATTTTGGCCCTTAACTTGCTTCAGTATTTGTAAGCCAAAACCAGAAGTGGATTCTATGCAGAGATGGAAAGATTTGTACCTCTTCCACATTTTGGAATCTATTCTGATGCAGAATATTGTATAACCAGTCTTTCCAGAGTTGAAATGTTTGTAAAACTGAAACATTTATTTCATAATACGGGAATAAGAAAATAATAAAAAAATGGGTATCTGAATGACACAACTGGATGCCTGTATCCACCCTACTTTCCTATTCTGAGCTTTAATTATTTATTGGAGATTTTTGAAGAATAATCCCTTAACAATGACGTAGAGGATTAAAGAAACATTGATGCTGTAAAGACGTGTGTATATGTATGGAGGGCAAGCTGTGCATAACTAGCTTGCCCTCTGACTGGTGAGCAGTTAAGGGGTTAAGAAAAATACAGGCAAGGTTTTTAGCCCCCTCTCCCGCCTGTAAAATTTGTCAACTGTAGTGGTATGTCCCATGGGTGGGGGGGAAGGAGTGCACCAATCAGGGGTTTAATAGTTTCCCGGGTTTTCAGGGGCCCTCCCCTGGGTATTTATAGCTGGGGTGTCTCCTTTTCCCCCCTCAATCTGCCCAGGACCCTGAGTTTTGCCCTCCCTCCCTTTTTTGTATCTTTGGCAGCTTGGCGGTAAGAAGACATTGAAAGCGGGGTCAACCCGGGGTAGACCTCCACACAGGACGGTGTGGCAGCACCTCTCGGGTTGGCAAGAAGCCAATCGGTGTCTTTGTTACAGTTAAATTGTTATTTATATAAGTAATTTTATAAATAAAGCTGTGGCCGATCCCCACCCACACAAAAGTTAAATTGTTGTTGTGTCAGTTATTATTTAATTATTTATTGTAGTAAGGGGGAGGGGTAGTTATAGCCTGCTAGGAGCTAATTGGATCTCAACAGTCTGAGTGAGAGTGTGTGTCGGAGTAAGGGTGTACGTGTGAGTGAGTGTGCATGTGTATGTGTGTGAGTGCATGTGTATGTACGTGTGTGCGTGCATGTGTATGTACGTGTGTGAGTGCATGCATATGTACGTGTGTGCGTGCATGCGTATGTACGTGCATGTGTATGTACGTGTGTGTATTGCATGTGTGTGTACGCGTGTGTATTGCATGTGTATGTACGTGTGTGAGTGCATGTGTATGTACGTGTGTGTGTGCATGTGTATGTACGTGTGTGTATTGCATGTGTGTGTACGTGTGTGTATTGCATGTGTATGTACGTGTGTGAGTGCATGTGTATGTACGTGTGTGTGTGCATGTGTATGTACGTGTGTGTATTGCATGTGTATGTACGTGTGTGAGTGCATGTATATGTGCATGTGTGAGTGCATGTGTATGTGAGTGCATTTATATGTACGTGTGTGAGTGCATGTGTATGTGCATGTGTGAGTGCTTGTGTATGTGCGTATGTGAGTGCATTTATATGTACGTGTGTAAGTGCATGTGTATGTGCGTATGTGAGTGCATGTATATGTACGTGTGTAAGTGCATGTGTATGTGTGTGAGTGCATGTGTATGTGCTTGTGTGAGTGCATGCGTATGTGTGTGTGAGTGCATGTGTAAGTATGTGTGTGAGCTGTGTGAGTGCATGTGTATGTATGTGTGTGAGTGCATGTGTATGTGCGTGTGTGAGTACATGTGTATGTGCGTGCGTATTGCATGTGTATGTGCGTGCTGGGAATTGTAGTTTTGCGACACCGGAAGGTCCAAGTTTAGAGACCACTTCTCTATGTATATGTCTTTGTCATAAACATGAGGTCTAAATGGGCACTGTCAGAATTAAAAATGTTTTATATGTTGTACATCTTGGCAAAACATAACCTTTCTTATATACGTTGTAAAAAAATTTACCTCCTTTTTGTAGAAATCATGGCTTATGAAAAACACCACTAGGGGTCCTCATACTATCCAGAAGATGATCATGTCTAGCTACAGCATCATCTTTGTCCAAGCTGAAGCACAGGCAGGGGCAAAGTTCAGGAAGTGAGGGCAGGATCAGCATTCCTCCGTGCTCACTCCTGTCCTATCAGACTGCCGCATAAAAACAGAGAGAAGGGGTTACAAAGCAGCCTGCAGTGACTGGATGAAGAGATCCAGTACAGCACAGCAGACTCAGGGAGGAATTTAATGCATGGTGAGTGAGGGAGTACTTGGTGCTTGCCTCGGACATGCCCCTTCCTGAGCAGTGGATGTCAGAATGAGTGAGCAGCACAACAGAGGGATTTGTGAACAAAAATTAGAAGCCAGACACATAAAAAGGACATGTAAAGCATTTGCATGACCTAGTGAGGAATATATATAGAAGTATTATGTTTATTTCTGTTACAGGTACTTTTTAAATGGACGTCTTTTGCATATAGCATGGATCCAAATGGTGAAGGTCCAAGCATTGTGACTCCCACTTTGATTCCCGTTGGTTCCCCTTGGCTTTTTTTTTCCAGAAGCTGCTGGAATATTTAGTCAATAGCTGGTCTAGCCTGCCAATCATCATAGGCCACCCCCATCCATAATTGGACATTAATAACAGAGCCTAGCAGTATGCCATCAGTATTTTCAGTGAAACAACACTTTAAGCCATCGCTACTAGGGCTGGGCGGTATACCGGTTCATACCGAATACCGAAATTTTTGTGCTGCACGATATGAATTTTTCCCCATAGCGCAATACGGGTTGGGCCCTCCCCCCTCCCCCTCGGGAATTAATGAGTTATCAACCCAGTGCTGCGCTGTCTCCACATCAGGGAATTAATCATATGCGCTGTTCTGCCCCGCCCCCCCAATTAATTATCAGCTCAGCGCTGCGCTGTCGCCATCGGGGTAAATGCTCACATATCACCCGCAAGCGCTGCCCTCCTCGTCCTCCTGTTTGTTGCGGGCCGCCGGCGCTGACACTCTATACTGTACGCTGTATCCCTGTGCCTGGGATGCAAAAGATAAACAAAATAAACTTTAACTAACCTTCCCCGTCTGTCCGGACCAGCTTCCTGGGGACGGGAATGTCGGACAGCCGTCAGCCTATCACTGGCCGCAGCGATGTTCCGCCTTGGCCAGTTATAGGTTGAGCCCACTGTCATGTAAGAAGCCGGCTTGCTTCTTACATGACAGTTGGCTCAGCCTATCACCGGCCGAGGCGGAACATCGGTGATAGGCTGACGGCTCTCCGACGTTCCCGTCCTCAGGAAGAGCGTGAGGCTGACGTAGGAACGTGCGATAAAGTATATTTTGTTTATCTTTTGCAGCCCGGGCATAGGGATACAGCGTACAGTATAGAGTGTCAGCGCCGGCGGCCCGCAACAAACAGGAGGACGAGGAGGGCAGCGCTTGCGAGTGATATGTGAGTATTTACCCCGATGGGGACAGCGCAGCGCTGGGCTGATAATTAATTTGGGGGAGGGGGGGGTTAATACTGTTACATACCGTGGAACCACCATAAGTTACAAAAATACCGTGATACACATATTTGGTATACCGCCCAGCCCTAATTCCTACATTATTGATCTTCCTCTACATGATCCATTCCTGGTTTGCTAGGCTAGACAGCTGATGAATATTCCATGAAGGTTCAGGCACAGCTGTCGTTTAACTCATCAATCTGATAACATTCTTCCAAGGATGAAACAATTAAAGGGGTACTCCACTACCCCAGCGTCCGGAATATTTTGTTCCAAACGCTGGGTGCGGGCTACGAGGGTCGTGATGTCACAGTCACGCCCCCTCAATGCAAGTCTATGATGGGGGGCGTGGCAGTCACAAGTTTCCGCCCTGCAACGCCAGTCATCCGGCACGGAGCGAAGTTCGCTCCGTGCATCGGTTGTCTTGGATTCCACAGCCGAGATGGCGGGGGTCCTTTCAGGTCCGGCCCTGCTTCCTTCGGGCTAAGGACCTGAAAAATTCACCTGCCCTGTGCTTTGGGCGATACAAATTCCACATCCCTGCATATACCGTCCTGTGCAGAGCATGGATGACATTTAAATTATGACAGCCACCTTAAAGTGGTACTCCGCTGCTCAGCATTTGGAACAAACTGTTCCGAACTCCGGCGCTGGGAGCTTGTGACGTCATAGCCCCGGAACAGTTTATTCCAAACGCTGAGCAGTGGAGTACCCCTTTAAAAACTTTCTGTACCCATCTCATACATTTATGGCATATCCTCTACATGACTTACAACTAACTTATGTAAGCAGCATAGCTTGTGGCGTTATACTGTTTCTGCATCTCTCTTTAACAGGAATAATGTAAATTGTGTAAAACTGCTTACTCAGCTGTTTCCTTCATTCTGCCCGCTGCAAGCAGGTCGGTTGGGGCAGGGGGGCTCTTATTCTTAAGATAGGTGCTGGTCCCAGAAGTGGGACCCACATCTATCAGAATTTTATGGCATAATAAAGTAATTTTACAGCGTTCTATGCACAGTATACCAGTGACTTACAGTCTGTGTTATAGCCCATTGCTGCATTCTCATGCCCACAAGTTGTAACTGAAAGCAGTCAATAAGCTGGTTGTCAGGCACATGTCCCACATCTTAGCTGATCTCCTATACGGATTATAGTGTCTGGATTTAACCGATGCTTTCTAGAATCCACATTACTAGAGCAAGCTAAGTAATTCAAGATGAGTAATGTGATGTATGTACAAGGCTACTGTATGCTTTTAGCTATTATCGAGCTACATGATGGTCAATGAATACACTTTGGTCTGTGGCTACTTTATGTATATTTGTAGCGGAACAAATTGCAGAGATCCATGTAGTTGGGATAACAATTGAGAAGATCAGAAGTGTATTGTTATAAGTGTATTTATAATAATGATTATCTAGCTCTTCAATTATAGTATAAAATAAGTTAACTGTGTGTAGCGTATTGGTACGCCGCACGTATGTACAGCTGGGACCTTTTTAGTTTGCTGCATTTGCTAAGAGGGACATGGCAGGCAGGCCACCTTCTCTCTCTCTTGCTTGGGGCAAGTGGAGCAATTCCTCAAAAGTTGCACATTTTTGCACAGAAATGTGTGACTTATGAGGATTTGCGCCACTGGCACAGCTTAGTTTCTGCTGCCGGATGGTTTATTTGCACCCACAGATGATCAGGACCTCTCAGTTGCTTGTTTGGATGAAGTTATTATTTTATATTGTCGTTAGAAACAACATTTTTCCATTTAATACTTCCTTAAAACTCAGCATTTTCCTAATATTCTTCATTAATAAATTAATTGCTAAAGATGTGAAAAAGTGGTTTAAAAAAATGCCCACTTGGGGTATCTGTCTTTTTAATTTTGCAAACGAACCCTGAAAATCCAGCCTTTTTGCCCCTTAAGGACTCAGCCCATTTGGGCCTTAAAGACAATTTTATTTTTACGTTTTAGTTTTTTCCTCCTCACCTTAAAAAAATCATAACTCTTTTATATTTTCATCCACAGACTAGTATGAGGGCTTGTTTTTTGCGTGACCAGTTGTCCGTTGTAATGCCTTCACTTTGCCATAAAATTTATGGCGCAACCAAAAAAATACTATTTGTGTGGGGAAATTAAAAGGAAAACTGCAATTTCGCAAATTTGGGAAAGTTTCATTTTCACACTGTACAATTTATGGTAAAAATGACATGTGTTCTTTATTCTTTGGGTCAATACGATTAAAATCATACCATGATAACATACTTCTCTATTACTGTTGCGCTTAAAAAAGAATCTCAAACTTTTTAACCAAATTTGTACATTTAAAATCCCCCTATTTTGAAGACCTATAACTTTTTCATTTTTCCGTATAAGCGGCGATATGAGGGCTAATTTTTTGCACCGTAATCTGTACTTTTTATTGATACCATATTTGCTTATAAAAAACTTTTAATACATTTTTTGGGAATTATTTACGCCTGCGGTGATATCAAATATGTATATAAATTTTTTTTTGCACTTTTTGGGGGGTGAAATAGGGAAAATGGGACAATTTACATTTTTATTCAATTCTTTTTAACTTTTTTTAAAAACGTTTTTTACTTTTATTTTTACACTTTAATAGTCCCCATAGGGGACTATTTATAGCAATCATTCGATTGCTAATACTGTTCAGTGCTATGCATAGGGCATATCACTGATCAGTGTTATCGGTCATTTTCTGCTCTGGTCTGCTCGATCTCAGACCAGAACAGAAGACCCGTGGAAGGCAGCAGAGGCAGGTGAGGGGACCTCCGTCTGCCGTTCTGGATTATCGGATCGCCGCGGCAGCGCTGCGGGCGATCTGATCATCCATTTTAGTGACTGCAATGCTGCAGATGCCGTGATCTGTATTGATCTTGGCATTTGAGGGGTTAATGGCGGACATCCGCGCGATCGCTGATGTCGGCCATTACCGGCGGAGCCCTGGCTGCTATCAGCAGCCGTGACTTGCCGCGCATGACCCGAGCATTGCTCCGATGCTCATGGTTATGTATAGGACGTAAATGAATGTCCTGCTGCGTTAAGCACCACCTCACCAAGACACACATTTACGTCCTGCGTCGTTAAGGGGTTAAAACTAAGCATTTTACAAATATACTTCATTAAAAAATTGAATTGCTAAAGATGTAAAAAAAGGGGTTTAAATAAATTGGCCACTAGGAGTCTCTGTCTTTTTAATTTTGCAAACAAACCCTGAAAATCCAGCCTTTTTAGTCCATCAAAGAAAAGGACCAAAATATCTGAGGGGAGGAGGAGGGAGGTGTGGTTATCTCCATTCTATGCCCCAGAGCACAGACAAGATGCAGACAGCTTGCAGTCTTTAAAAGGGTACTCCACCCCTAGACATCTTATCCCCTATCCAAGGATAGGGGATAAGATGTCTGATCGCAGGTGTCCCACCACAGGGGACCCTCGCAATCTCTCCTGCTGCCCCTAGTTATCTGCAGCATGAAGCCGGAGTTTGCTCCGTGCTTGATGACTCATGATACAGGGGCTGGTGGTCCGTGACATCATGCCCCTCCCCCTTAATGCAAGTCTATGTGAGGGGGTGTGGTCACTGTCACGCCCCCTCCCATAGACTTACATTAAGGGGCGGGGCTTGATGTCACGGGGGTGGGGCCATGATGTCACAAACTGCCGGAACCTGTATCGTGAGTCATCAGGCATGGAACAAACTTCGACTCTGTGCTGCAGATGACTAGGGGCTGCAGGAGAGGGACCCCCGCGATCAGACATCTTATCCGCTATCCTTGGATAGGAGATAAGATGTCTAGGGGCAGAGTACCCCTTCAAGAAGAGAAGCATTTCCATGCAAAGTGACAAGCAATACAAGGTGCTAAACTATTATTTATGTGCAAAATGGTTTCTCTGGTCATTTTATGAACTTATTTCTTGTGTATATGCACCATATAGGTTCCATATGGCTGCTTTAGGGTTATAAAAAGCATGCACTTTTGTCAAAAAGCTGTGAAAATGTAAAAAATCTTTTTTTGCCACAAAATGTAGGTTTTTCTTCAGTCCTTGCACCATATAGTTTCACATGGCTGCACTAGAGTTATATACAGCATTCATGGCTGCATTAGAGTTATATAGAGCATGCATTTAGGTTGAAAGTTTTGCAAATGTAAAACTGTTTGTGCAGACTTCATGTCAGGGGAGGGGGGAGAGCTCATCATATTCCAGGGAAAACACCCCCAGCCTCCCAGAGAAATTCTTAATGACTAATTACAGTAATAGATCAATAGGTACTAGGGATCGACCGATATCGTTTTTGTAGGGCCGATACCGATAATCGGTGGAGGTTAGGGCCGATAACCGATAACTTATACCGATATTCCGGTATAAGTTATCCGCTATTTATCCCCCCTCGACACCGCTGCAGAACATTGATTTAAAGCGGGTGCTTTAAATCAATGCAATGCAGTGGCTTTTGCGGTGCCATAGGCCGCCGCCGCCACCACCCGCTTCTCTCCCCCTACCTGTCAGGGTGGTCCGGGCCATCCATCCTTCCTTCCTGTAGTGTCCGGCGGCATTCTGGGTGGGGGGTGAATCGGTCCTGGCTGTCCTTCTCCGGGGGTCATCTTCTCCACTCCGGGCAGGCTCCGGCCTAGTAACGCAGCATAGACGCCGCTGCACAGTGACGCCCGTGCGCAGCAACGCACCTGACGTCACGGCGTAGCGGCGTCTATGCAGCGTACTAGGCCGGAGCCTGCCCGGAGTGGAGAAGATGACCCCCGGAGAAGGACAGCCCAGACCGGTTCACCCTCCACCCGGAATGCCGCCAGACACTACAGGAAGGAAGGATGGATGGCCCGGACCACCCCCATTACGGGTAAGTTAAATTTTTTTTATTGACTCGGAGGGTGGGGGAGGGGCCCGACCGGTATAGCGGTATGGGCAAAAATCCATACCGGTATACCGCCCAGCACTACGGTGGGGGGTGCGACGCGGTGCGGTGGGTCGGGGGGGGGGGGGGGTGTGTGGATGCGGTCGCGGTGCGGTGGGGGAGGTGCGGGGGGCGGGGCATTATCGGCTTATCGGCAAGGTAATTGCCGATGCCGATAATGCCCAAAATCGTGATTATCGGCCGATAGTATCGGCCATACCGATAATCGGTCGATCCCTAATAGGTACCATATATACTCGAGTATAAGCCGAGTTTTCCAGCACAATTTTTCGTGCTGAAAACGCCCCCCTCGGCTTATACTCGAGTGAACTCTTCGCCTGTCAATCCCTTCTCAGTGGTCTTCAACCTGCGGACCTCCAGATGTTGTCAAACTACAACGCCCAGCATGCCCGGACAGCCATCGGCTGTCCGGGCATGCTGAGAGTTGTAGTTTTGAAACATCTGGAGGTCCGCAGGTTGAAGACCACTGCCGGGCCTTCGTCGTCATTTAGACCCCCCCTTTAGTTTTCTACTCATCCCCCGTCGGTAGGAAGGGTGAGCTGTTCCGGACCATCTATGCTGCAGGGACTGTCCGGTGGGGAGGGTTAGTCGTTCTGGACTGTCCATCTTCACTAAGAGGCTCTCTTCTCCTCTCCGGGCCGGCCCCGGACTAGTGAAAACGACGCACAGGGACGTCCCTGCGCATGAATGTCCCTGTGCGTCATCGACAAGGCAAAGTCACTAGTCCGGGGCCGGCCCGGAGTGGAGAAGAGGGCCTCCCGGTGAAGATGGACAGCCTGGAATGACTAACCCTCCCCACCGGATGGTCCCTTCAGCATAGATGGCCCGGACCAGCTCACCCTTCCTTCCCACCGAGGAGAGATGAGTAGAAAACTAAAGGGGGGGGGGGGTCTGGATGATGACGAAGGACCGGCAGTGGTCTTAAACCTGCGGACCTCCAATGGCTGGACCAACCGATGGCTGTCCGGGCATGCTGGGAGTTGTAGTTTTGCAACATCTGGAGGTCCGCAGGTTGAGCAACATCTGGAGGTCTGCAGGATGAAGACCACTGATTGAAGGGATTGACAGGCGGTGATGATGAATGGGGGGGGGGATGATAACGAGGGGGATGATGACAGGGGAATGATGACGGGGGGTCTGGATGATGACAGGGTGATGATGACGGGGGTCTGGATGATGACAGGGGGGGATGATGTATTCCCCCCCCCTAGGCTTATAGTCGAGTCAAGAACTTTTCCTGGGTTTTTGGGGGTGAAATTAGGGGCCTCGGCTTATATTCGGGTCGGCTTATACTCGAGTATATACAGTATTTTACATATTAACACATGCATCTTATTATGCATACATGACTTAGGGCACATTGACACACTGACTTTTTTTTCCCACATTTTTCTTAGTAATGACAGTAACACTTTAAGGTATATGGATGTTTAAGGGCACTTCCTTCATAGTTACATAGTTAGTATGGTTGAAAAAAGACATACGTCCATCAAGTCCAACCAGGGAATTGAAGGGAAGGGTGTAAGGGGATAAGGGAAAGGGATGTAGTTTTATAATTCTGCATAAGCATTAATGTTATTTTGTTCCAGGAATGTATCTAACCCTGTTTTAAAGCTGTTAATTGTTCCTGCTGTGACCAGTTCCTGAGGTAGACCGTTCCATAAATTCACAGTCCTCATGGTAAAGAAGGCGTGTCGCCCCTTGAGACTAAACCTTTTCTTCTCCAGATGAAGGGAGTGCTCCCTCGTCCTTTGGGGGCTTTAACCTGGAACAATTTTTCTCCATATTTTTTGTATGGGCCATTTATATACTTATATACGTTTATCATATCCCCCCTTAAACGTCTCTTCTCAAGACTAAACAATTGTAACTCCTTTAATCACTCCTCATAACTAAGATGTTCCATGCCCCATATTAGTTTAGTCGCGCGTCTCTGCACCCTTTCCAACTTTGCAGTGTCCCTTTTATGAACAGGCGACCAAAACTGAACAGCATATTCCAGGTGAGGCTGTACCAATGCTTTATAAAGGGGGAGTATTATGTCCCTGTCCCTTGAGTCCATGCCTCTTTTGATACATGACAATATCCTGCCGGCTTTGGAAGCAGCAGCCTGACATTGCATGCTATTCTGTAGTCTGTGATCTACAAGTACACCCAGATCCTTCTCTACCAGTGACTCTGCCAGTTTAATCCCCCCTAAGACATACGATGCATGCAGGTTATTAGTACCCAGATGCATAACTTTACATTCATCCACATTGAACCTCATTTGCCAAGTGGATGCCCAGACACTTAGTCTATCCAAGTCATCTTGTAACTTATACACATCCTCTATAGACTGTACCGTGCTACAAAGCTTGGTGACATCTGCAAAGATAGAAACAGAGCTGTTAATACCATCCTCTATATCATTGATAAATAAATTAAACAGCAGCGGGCCCAGTACTGAACCTTGGGGTACACCACTAATAACCGGGGACCAATCAGAGTACGAATCATTGACCACCACTCTCTGGGTACGATCCATGAGCCAGTGTTCAATCCAGTTACAAACTAAAGTTTCCAAGCCCAAGGACCTTAACTTACCTGTCAGACGTCTGTGAGGGACAGTATCAAACGCAAATCCAGAAACACTATATCCACAGCCATTCCTCTGTCAAGGCTTCTACTCACCTCTTCATAAAAGCAAATTAGATTGGTTTGACAACTTCTATCCTTAGTAAACCCATGCTGGCTATCACTTCTAATACTATTATCCCCTATGTATTCCTGTATGTAATCCCTTATAAGTCCTTCAAACAATTTACCCACAATGCACGTTAGACTTACCGGTCTATAATTGCCTGGCGAAGACCTAGAGCCCTTCTTGAAGATTGGTACCACATTCGCCTTGCGCCAGTCCCTTGGCACAATACCAGACACCAGAGAATCTCTAAATATCATGAACAAGGGTACAGATATTACTGAACTTACCTCTCTAAGAACTCTTGGGTGTAGTCCATCCGGCCCTGGAGATTTGCTTACATTTACTTTACTTAACTTACCTTGTACCATCTCTACATTAAGCCAGTTCAATACATTATATGATGTGTTACCAGCACTGACCTGGCCAATGTCAGCTCCTTTTTCCATAGTGTATACAGAACTAAAGAACCCATTCAGTAGCTCCGCCTTCTCTTGATCGCCCGTGACAACCTCCCCATTATCATTATTAAGGGGTCCTACATGCTCTGTCCTTGGTTTTTTTGTATTTATATATCTAAAAAAATATTTAGGATTAGTTTTGCTTTCTTTGGCCATCTGTCTCTCATTTAGAATTTTTGCTGTTTTTATTAAATTTTTACAGATTTTATTAAGCTCTTTGTACTGTTTAAATGTTATAGCTGACCCATCAGATTTGAATTTTTTGAAAGCTATTTTTTGTTGTTTATTGCTCTTTTAACCTCATTTGTCAGCCATGTAGGATTTAGTTTTAATCGTTTATATTTGTTCCCCTTTGGTATATATTTAGCTGTATAGTTATTTAGAGTTGATTTAAAGATGTCCCATTTACCTTCTGTATCAGTATTTGAGAACACCTCCCCCAGTCTATGTCCTGTAGTGCAGCTCTCAGCCCAGGGAAATTTGCCTTTTTAAAGTTATATGTTTTTGCTTTCCCCGTCTGTCTTTGTTTTCTACATTTTAAGTCAAAAGTGGTCGCTATTCCCAAGGTTTTCCCGCACAGTTACATTACCAACCAGCTCTGTGTTGTTGGAAATGATCAGATCCAACAAGGCATCACTTCTTGTTGGGTCCTCCACAAACTGGCCCATAAAATTATCCTGCAATAAATTTAGGAATTTTCTCCCCTTTGTAGTTTTAGCCAGCCCCCGGCCCCAATCTATATCTGGATAGTTAAAATCTCCCATTATTACCACTGTACCTGCCCGGGCGGCCCTCTCTATTTGTTTATACAGCCGACCTTCTATCTCTTCAGTGATATTAGGGGGTCTGTAGATTACACCAAGTATTATTTTTTCAGTATTTCCCTCCTTTTGTAATTCTACCCACAGGGATTCCACATCCTCAGAATCATCACACACTATGGCATCGTTCACACTGACTTTCATACCACTTCTTACATACAGACAGACTCCACCACCTTTTCTGTTCATTCTATCCTTGCGAAACAATGTAAACCCCTGCAGATTAACGGCCCAGTCATGCGAGGAGTCCAGCCATGTCTCAGTGACCCCAACTATATCAATATGTTCCTCCAGTATCAAGGCCTCAAGCTCCCCCATTTTATTTGCTAGGCTTCTGGCATTTGTGAACATACACTTTACATTTCCATTAAGTTTTACACATATAGTCTCACTAATGGGATTTTCAGAGTTATTGGGGTTAATGTTATTATTTGAATTATAAGGGCTAATTGTACTATTTAAGTTATGGGATTTTTTGAGTTATTGGGTCTAACGTTATTATTTAAGTTATTGGGGCTAATGGGATTTTTTGTGTTATTGCGTCTAACGTTGTTATTTAAGTTATTGGGGCTAACAGTATTTTTTGAGTTAATGGGGCTTATTGTAGTTATTGAGTTATTGGGGCTAATGGAATTTTTTGAATTATTGGGATTACAATTTTTCGGGCTACATTTATTTTTACAGCTGGTTTGTAACGCATGAATCTCCTTATCCACTGCTCTTAACCTCCCCCTATTAACCTTCCTATTAAGAGGATCCCCAGAAGAAGCTGATAGTACCGAAACACACGTCTGGTTGAGCGCATCTGTTGTCCATTGCAGCACTTTACTCTGTGTTATGCACTTGTACTTTTGCACTCCTCCAGTTATACTTTGACTTTGCTTGTTACATTATTATGGAGTTATGTGCAAAAATACTATCAATTGCTGTTCTGATATGTAGACTGACTATTTCATATAGGACAGCAGTTTTTTGGTGTTACGTAGATTTTTTTATACTGTGTACATGGAGGCTGCAGCGCCTCTCAGTTGTTGTAATTTGTCCACACAGTGTGTTGGCAGTTGCTTATAGCAGACAGGTTCTATATTTGCTATATCTCAGCCTGTTCACTAGGCTATTTTTGCTCTCATTGTGGTATTGGTTTGTTGGCATCTCCGTGTATTACGTGATCATCATATGTAGAGTCAGCTTGTGGCGACAGCTTGGAATTTGTCTGAAGTAGGATGCGGTCACCTGATCATCGTCATGGCTGCACTTTAGTGCATGTTCCCACCTTCAGGTTTATTATTCAAATAAAGCCATAAGAAAGATGCAGCATTCTTTTTTGAAATCCGGTAAAAAGCAGCATCCATATACTGAACATGTGAACATACCCTTAAAGGGGTACTCCGGCCCTAAGACATCTTATCCCCTATCCTTTGATAAGATGTCTGAAACCGGGAGTACCGCCGCTGGGGACCCCCGCAATCTTGTATTCAGCACCCACTTCGGGGAGCTGCACGCTGCGCTGCCAGCTCTGAATCTGCCGTGTGACGACCACAGGGACGGAGTATTGTGACATCACAACTCTGCCCCCGTGTGACATCACGCCCCGCCCCCCGCTATGCAGGTCTATGGGAGGGGGCGTGACGACGGACAGCCTTTGGCTGTCCGGGCATGCTGGGAATTGTAGTTGTGCAACAGCTGGAGGTACACTAGTTGGGAAACACTGGTCTGGAATCTAACTAAGCCATTATAAAAAGGGGAGGAATACTGTTGTTCAGACATTAGTACCCATAAAATCTCCCTTTTTACTTCCAGGTATGAATGCAGCTGTCCGTGCTGTGGTTCGAATGGGAATCTATGTAGAAGCCAAAGTTTACTTCGTTCATGAGGTTGGTTTAATTGGTTCAATCATTCTTGTTTGCTTTTTAAATGATGATTTCTATGGAATCATAAAACATTTATTAATATGTTCAAAGTCCATTGATGCTTAGTATTGTAGCACATGTTCAGTTCAGTTCCAATAAGCAGAGACTGATAGTTGATAGAATGATAGAGTTAGCCCATTTTTATAGATTTCATGTCAATCAAATATATTATCATATATATATATATATATATATATATATATATATATATATATATACACATACACAGTCATGGCCGTTAATGTTGGCACCCCTGAAGTTTTTCAAAAAACTGAAGTATTTCTCACAGAAAAAGATTGCAGTAAGACATATTTTGCAATACACATGTTTATTCCCTTTGTGTGTATTGGAACTAAACCAAAAAAAGGAGGAAAAAAAGCAAATTGGACATAATATTACACCAATCTACAAAAATGGGCTGGACAAAATGATTGGCACCCGTAGCTTAACATTAGGTTGCACACCCTTTGGAAAAAAATAACTGAAATCAGTCGCTTCCTATAACCATCAATAAGCTTCTTACACCTCTCAGCCGGAATGTTGGACCAATCTTCCTTTGCAAACTGCTCCAGGTCTCTCTTATTAGAAGGGGCACCTTTTCCCAACAGCAATTTAAACATCTCTCCACAGGTGTTCAATGGGATTTTGATCTGTACTCTTCAGAACTATCCAGCGCTTTGTTGCCATCAATTTCTGGTCGCTTTTTGACATATGTTTAGGGTCATTGTCCTGTTGGAAGACCCAAGATCTCAGACGCAAACTCAGATTTCTGACACTGGACTGTACAGTGCGACCCAAAATCCATTGGTAATCCTCAGATTTCATGATGCCTTGCGCACATTCAAGACACCCAGTGCCAGAGGCAGCAAAACAACCCCGAAATAAAATTGAACCTCCACCATATTTCACTTTAGGTACTATGTTCTTTTCTTTGTAGGCTTCATACCGTTTTCGGTAAACAGTAGAATGATGTGCTTTACCAAAAAGCTCTATCTTGGTCTCATCTGTCCACAAGACGTTTTCCCAGAAGGATTTTGGCTTACTCAAGTTCATTTTGGCAAAATTTGCTTTTTTATGTCTCTGTGTCAGCAGTGGGGTCCCCCTGGGACTCCTGCCATAACGTTTCATTTCATTTAAATGTCGATGGATAGTTTGCGCTAACACTGATGCTCCCTGAACCTACAGGACAGCTTGAATATCTTTGGAACTTGTTTGGGGCTGCTTATCCACCATCCGGACTATCCTGCGTTGACACCTTTCATAAATTTTTCTCTTCCGTCCACAACCAGGGAGATTAGCTACAGTGCCATGTGTTGCAAACTAATGTTGCACACTGTGGACAAAGGCAAATCTAGATCTCTGGAGATGGACTTGTAACCTTGAGATTGTTGATATTTTTCCACAATTTTGGTTCTCAAGTCCTCAAACAGTTCTCTTCTCCTCTTTGTGTTGTCCATGCTTAGTGTGGCACACACAGACACACAATGCAAAGACTAAGTGAACTTCTCAAATTTTTATCTTCTTTCAGATGTGATTTTTATATTGCCTACTCCTGTTACTTGCCCCAGATGAGTTTAAAGGAGCATCACATGCTTGAAACAATCTTATTTTTCCACAATTTTGAAAGGGTGCCAATAATTTTGTTCAGCCCATTTTTGGAGTTTGGTGTGACATTATGTCCAATTTGCTTTTTCCCCCCTCCCTTTTTGGTTTGGTTCCAATACACACAAAGGGAATAAACATGTGTATAGCAAAACATGTGTTACTGCAGTCATTTTCAGTGAGAAATACTTCATTTACTTGAACATTTTCAGGAATGCCAACATTTATGGCCATGACTGTATATATATATATATATATATATATATATATACAGTGTTGGTGCAGTGTAACTTGTTTGCTCATTAATAATAGACTATATTTAGATTTATATTTAGGATGAACAAACATAGAACACATAGGACCCCTACTAGGAGGGCCAAATACTAAAGATCAATAATTTTGGTGTGTTTCCTTTGCACTCTTGTGTTGTCAGTATATAGATCTGTAAACCAAAGTGTTTTTTTATATTTTTATTTTGGGTGTTTAACGTTAAAGGTAAGGTATCATAATAAAATAACACTGGTGATGGGATAAACCACAATCACAGGCACAGGTTAGAAACATAAGAGAGTATAAATATCCTGTCTTTTGGAGGCATAAATGCAGACACTAATGCTGATTGGCCCGGTGCCTACTCTTTTTTTTGGGCTGTGCAGGGCCATTGCCAGGATGGTGTGGGTGGGCAAAGAGGGCAACAGAGGTTGGGGCTTGACGAGGTACACCAGGCTTTTTTTTTTTTATACACATATATAGAAAACGTTTTATGTTTTTTTTTATCTACAAAAACTCAGTATACACTTACATATCGCCATATTGGCAGTCAAAAGCTTATATGGGGCGCTGACATTAGTTTATGTTGTTTATGTTTACCCTTCTGTTATCTCACTGTTGATTCTGTGTGCCGACTTCAAACATTTGGACATGAAAACCAATAGGCAATAATGAGCAATGAAGGACAGAAGGACATAACATAATATCCCTCCTCACAGTAATAGCCAGTTCGACCAGGACTGGGCTCCTAGCCAGGAAATTAAATTATCTTTTTTTGAAACACCAAATAATTGAGCATTCCATGTGCTGAGAGATAGGTTATATGAAAGGCATTACGTGAAAATAACCATGTGACCTTCCCAAATGCAGATATAAATGTAACATGTACTTCTTGCTGCTGTGGAGGGCGGCCATATACAGGCATATGTGGTATCACCACTGAGAGAACTTCTCTTTCTTGGACAGCTATGCACCAGAGGTTGTACTGTGTCTAGTTGATCTTGCCAACATAACTGCTACCCATTCTCTTATGATTTAAATTCCTATGGCAGGCATATTGTGATATGGGATTTATATGGAAGGGCATATTGTGGTATGAAATTTATATAGCAGGCATATTGTGGTATTTTTCTGCTTGAATCAATGTTAGATCAAATTTGATCTAAGGTGTATGGAAAGCTTAACACATGACTATAGGATCTGACAAGGCCGCCACGCCCCCTCCCATAGACTTGCATTGATGGGGCGTGGCGTGACTTCACAAGGGGGCTAGACCATGGCATCACAACCCCTGCTGCCCGCACCCCACATTCTAAACGAATGCCAGGTGCTGCACAGAGATCGTGGGGGTCCCAGCTGCGAGACCCCCATGATCAGACATCTTATCCCCTATCCTTTGGATAGGGGATAAGATGTCTAGGGGCGGAATACCCCTTTAAACTATTAGGCTTTTATGTCCCTGGATTAGTAACTATCAAGCTGGCTATACACATAAGATAACAGTTGTCCAAATGTGGGTCTGCTAATGATCTCCGGCTCTGTTCAGATCTACATCTAAGGTGCCGTTGCTTCTAATCTAATAGCACTGCATAAGGAAATATTTGTTTTCAAGACCATTATAAGTCCATGGGGTCTGTTGAGTGCCACCAGTGTTTTTTGGGTGCCAGTGGTATATGCCATGCAGAGGATCCTGCAGAGCATTACCGCATTGAAAGTGGAAACCACAATGGAGATGTGAACAGAGCCTTATGTGTAAGGAGGCTTCTTGACTCTACCAGTCGGGCAGCCATCTTGGAAAAGAAGGATCCACCATATTATGTTTCAGAATGTCATTTTGTGGATTGTATTTTTTTGTAAGTGGGTGACTGACAAAAAAAGATCCCTATTACACGGAACGACTATCGTTGTCTGATCTCAATTGGAGAAAAACAACCAATAGAAGTCGTCTTTATAGATTGGCCACTCACCTTATGTGAGTGATAAGAGCGCTTATCACCCCAAATCCAAAAGAGGAGTACTAAAATTTGAGGTAGCTTCTGTGCCAGGAAGGTTGCAGGTGATGGAGGCGACCTGTCTTGAAAAAAATCCATACAGTAAAACCAAAAGAACCCTTTGAACCTGGCAAGTTCAAAGTTGTTGTTTTTTTTGTTCTACTATACAGACCCCTTGCAATAGGGAATGTGTGGCCAACAAATGATAGAAGTAAAGGGCCGCACAAACTATTGATCAGGGCCACACCACAGTGGATCCATGTAATAGGCTCCAGAAATGAGCGCAGATCTACTTCATCAGCGTGCACATAAAGCAGCAATCTGCCGTTGTAATATAGTCCAACGTCTTTTCTGATCATTATAATGTCCAGTCCTGACAACCTGTATGAATAATACGAGCAGCTCCCATTATAACAATACATTTCAGGCTTAGTGCTCCTTTAGAGGGGTTCTCCACCATAAGGTGATTTTAGTACTAACCTGCCAGACAGTAATGGACATGCTTAGGAAGGATACATGCTTGTCTTGGTGCTAGATGACTGTGTTGTGAGTCCACTATAATGCTGCTGATTTCTTTTTGTGGCTATTTCCTGTTTGAGTACACTCCCTCCAACTTCAAGTTCCATGATCCCTTGTTTGTAAGTGTGAGGTCACCGTTCTACCTCCCACACATCAGCCACCCCACCAATTGAAGCACACCTGGGGCAATTCCCTGCAGCCCTGTGGAAAATAACCCCCCCCCCCCCTTTTGTTGCTTCACCCATTGAAGCAGAAAGGCTCCCTTTAAACATCTGACTAGTAATGTAATGTTTCAAGTGACACTGCAACCTGGGAAAACCTAAGACGTCATTCATTTTGTATGCTGTTAAAAATGAACATCGGGGCAAAGATCAAAAACAATTTGGAATACCCCTTTAATTTATACTCCACAATAATAAATGTTAGGAACATTTTAAAACAGGCCAACCTTTCAGTCGTGGCCGGTCTCACTTAGCACACAGTATATGTATTTAACTATCCCAGGCGTGATGAGTGAGTGAGGAAAAACAAATGAAATAACAATTCATTAATTCAGCGCACTTCACCGTAATTGGAAAATAATTGGAGATAGTGATAACAGACCGCCGTGTACTGAGAAAAGTGGGTCATGTTGTAAGCTGTACTGCTCCCTGAAGCTTGTAATACACGGTATATTAATATACTCTTAGACTCAATGTTAAAAGATGCCTGATCGAGAAGTAAAAGGAATGGTAAATAGAAGAGAGCAAAGTGGATTCTAGTAATAATGTGAAAGGTATTGTTTGCAGATTATAGATAAGAAAGTAGACTGGACCTTGTGGATAAAAACTAGGGTACATAAACGTGTTCTCCAAATCTTATCTTCTTGTTCGGCGCATGGTGGGATTCAGTTTATAAGGAGTAGCCTATCTGTGCCGGTGGAGCTGCATTGTAATGCATGGAAAAGGGGCAGAGCAACAGTAAGTGTATGTTCACACAGTGGAATGTCAATGGGATTCTGCTGCACTGTTCACACGGTGAAATGTGCGTCATGTCTGCATGTGTTTTCCGTGCAGACATTCCGTACATTTTACACCATGTGAACATGGCCTTAAAGGGGTACTCCGTTGCTAAGCGTTTGGAACAAACGAATGCTGGAGACGACGCCAGGAGCTTGTGACGTCATAACCCCGCCCCCTCATGATGTCACACCTCGCCCCCTCAATGCAAGTCTATGGGAGGGGGCGTGACAGCCGTCACACCCCCTCCCATAGACGTACAGTGAGGGGGCGGGGCTATGACATCACAAGCTCCCGGCTCCAGCTTTCGGAACAGTTTGTTCCAAATGCTGTGCAGCGGAGTACCCCTTTAAGCTTCTCATGAGACTTTGGGAAGAATTTACCAAATAGCAACATTTTATAAAGTCACAGGCCTCTTAATAAATTTGTGACAGTGAGCTGAAGTAGAGTTCAGCTACTATTTACGCGAGTTTCTGGTGTTAATTATAGTACATATGTTGGCACTTAGGAGGCCACCTCCAGTCCGCTAAGCCCCACCCCTTGTGCTTACCTGTTTTAGCTTATGTGGCAGGCACGTGTTAGGCTCCTTATTGAATGCAAATCCATCACTGAAATGACTTGATAATGCTGCCTACATTTCCCACAAATCATCTGGCTGAGGGTTTAGGGTTTGATCACTGCACCTGGTCATCTAATTAGGCTGCTGGTGCTGAAGTTCACCCAGGTGAACAGATTGGGCTCATAAGTGGGTTGGAGTCAGTTCACATTACATGCAGTTTTGATGCATTATTCAAAGTATGTTTTTTTTTAGAAAAATATCGCCATGAGGCAAAGGTAATTTAACCTATAATCACAACTGCGGTGTGTTATAAAGAATTGAAGTATTTTGGCTGTATTCACAGGTTAAAGTCTTACTGCATTTTTTACATGTTTTTACTGCATTTCAGCTTCAATTTTCCACAATGGCTGTAAAATTTGCACATTTTAACTGCACAACTGTGGTAAAATAACAATTCTTTTTGCTGTAATTTAGGGAAAATGAAGGAAATGTGTGAATATAGCAGTATGCAGTGAGGGGAGGGGTCTGTGAACTAGTAGGAGCAGTGTCACAGGAAGTCAGTTGATCCAGGACTGACCACTTTATCTGACACATTAAGCCAAGTAACTTTTATGTGAGTCAGACTGGTGATCACATGACCAAGTTACAGTAGTGAAACAGCTGCAGCTGTGCATTAATTAAACAAATGGAGCTGAACAGCTAGTGATGATAAGTGTGGGATATGGACAAAAAAAAGGAGTGCTTTTTTAATTTAGCCTAAAAATATAGTATAATCCTGTATATAAAGAACTGCATTCTGCTGATCCATCTGCAATATTCCCTGCCATATTATCAGATTTCTCGCACTCTTACATCTAGCAATTCCCTAATATACAAAAATAGGATCACCATTTTATAAGTCTTTTTCTAAATAAAATTGGCCTTATGGTTTTTCCAGATTAAAATGTGAATGTGAGAAACACGTTGGTGGTTCTGGGTCATACAGGGTGAGAGAACAGTAAGAGCAAACAATCAGCTGTTTTACCCGAAAATGTCAAAGCAGATTAACATTCAGATGCCATGCAAGAATAAAATAGGGCAAGTAAAATTAGAAATCTGTGTTTGGGCATTACTGCTCATTCAGCATGAACATACATGGAGAAAAAGGAGAAGAAATATTTAGGAGTAAATTGTCTTTCCTGTATCTTTGTAGCAGTGACTTATCTTATTCTTTTGGTGGACATTCAAATAAATTGAATGTAGTGGTTGAATGTAGGCAAATGATGAATGATCTTTTGATTCTGAGAATATTTTTTCCTAAAAGATGTTTCTTTCCATCATTGTGTACTTTCATTAAATTACTCCAACATGTATGAACACTGTTACATGTTTTAAGACCATGCTCACATGTTACAGTGGCCAACCCCAAATAGGATTTTACAGTCATTAGGATGCCCTGATCACACACCTTTTTACAGTTTCTTGATACATCCTCCTGCTCCTAAATTATGAGGGTTTATAGTTTGTCTGACAATTCAAAGGATCAGTCAGATGGGCGTGAACTTAATTTTAATAATGGGAGTGACAATCAGGTGATGGGCGGGATTATAAAGTCAGGAGATGTGAATGTTGTACATTGAAGGGCGTGTCTGCCTAAGGCTTCATTCACATCATGTTTTGTGCCTACAGCTGCTGGTTCCAGCTGGGAAATTTCAAAACCGGGCACTCCCGTATCCCAGCTGGAACGGTGCCGAATCTCATTCACTTAAATGAGCCGATCAAAGTCAGATAGTGACTCCGGTCGGCTAATTTTTGCCCCATATTTGTTTTTGTGACCGGACCGTGGTATACTACAAAATGTAAAACTCACTGGGAGAACTGGCACCATGAACTCTTCACCATGTGGCACTCACCTCTTGATTCCCGGCCTTCTAGCCAGGATCAGAGAAATTTTTTATAGATCCAGAAGGATGTCCGGGCAGTGTATCTGCGCACATTCACTTATTTATTTTTGTCACTGTGTCACTTTTTACTTGTTGTGTGTCCACAGGATTGTTAGGATGCGGTAGCCGTTCTGAGTGTCCCTCCTAGTGGTCTAGGGGAGGTGTGTGTGGCCATCAGGTTCCTCACCTCCCTGCAAAAACCCTGGGCAGGGTACCGACCGGTAAAGGCTCTGCGGGCAGATACCTTGGCTAACGCCAAGGGGGATGCCAGGAGCATTTGTGGTTCCTTAGTAGCAGGTACCTTTTGGTCCAGAGGTGAAGGGTAAGGTTTGTTGGGGGGGCCTCTCTCCTGTCGGAGAAGGGCTTGCGATAGACCGCATCCTTTGTGCACATTTTTAAATGCAACACATTTTGCCCTTTTTTTGCACTTTGGGTGATTCGAGAACACGTTCCTCGGCTCTTAGATAAAAAATAAAAAAAAAATACTACAAAACGTGACATGAATGCAGCCTAATACACACATCCTAACTGTACAATCCATCACCTGATAATCACTCCCATGATTAAAATTAACAAATACAAGCAAAGAAAAGACAGAGTACCCACACTCACCGCAGGGCTGCTGTGGCTCGACTCTTCTGGCAAAGACAGACGACCCGGTATTAGACACGTAGCAGGACACTCAGAAGCGAGACGACTGCCAGAAGAGTCGAGCCACAGCAGCCCTGCGGTGAGTGCAGGTACCCTGTCTTTTCTTTGCTAGAATTTGTTATGTGAATTTGTTCCCCAGAACCTCCGGACTCATAGGCACAAGGAATACGGTCTCCCCTAGTGACAGACCGCTACTGACAGCAGTTCATACTCAGGACCGTGCTATTTGCTTACTAGTCTAAGACCACTACAGTGCCCCCATCTTTTGTTTAGTAGATGATTAAAATTAAGTTCACGCCCATCTGATTCCCTGCTTTTGTCAGACAAACCATAAAGCCTCATATGTTGGGAACAGAAGCACGTATCAAGATACTGTAAAAAGGTCTGAAAACAGGACACCCCATGCTATTTAAAGATAATGCATTCTAATTTTTCTTGGGTTAACCACAGGTCCTCTTTTAAGGGGTACTCTGCCCCTAGGCATGACCACACCCAGCACACCCCCTCCCATTGACATAAATGGAGGGGACGTGGCATGACGTCACGGCCGGCTGAAGCCGCCATTCTGACCATAAATGTTCAGAACGCTGGGGTGCCGACCCAGAGATTGCGGGGGCGGAGTACATTAAAGGGATTATCCAGCCAACAATAACTTACCCCATCCACATAGCTAAGGAGTATTATGTGGACCTCCCCCCCCCCCCCCCATGAGTTTCCCAATGGCCGTACAGTGTGGCCATGATTATTGGCAATATTGCCAATGATGGGGGGGGAGGTTAGTCTCATGCATTCTCTGGCACATGGGAACGAGGCCTGTGTATATTCTTGAAGTCATCCTTAAAAGAACACTCCGACCATCTTTAGCATGATCAATACAAAACTTTTGTAATATATCTTCATTCTTCTCTGCAGTCTTCTTCTGTTCACTCCAGGCTGAAAATGCTATTGTTTTACTGAATTATGTGGTTATCTAGTCCAGTGTTTTCCAAACATTGCATCTCCAGCTGTTGCAAAACTACAACTCCCAGCATGCCCGGACAACCAAAGGCTGTCCGAGCATGCTGGGAGTTGTAGTTTTGCAACAGCTAGAGACACAATGTTTGGAAAACACTGATCTAGTGGATTAGTGTTTGCTCCGCATACAAGTTCTCTGTAGGCTTTCATTAGGCGCCATGTTTGGTACAAGAGGTAAACAAAAGTGCAGTAAGGCTCAGAGCACCTCTTGGGATGTCTTATTACACTCAGTACAGAACAGAGATATGCATCATATTATGACCATAGATCACGTCACCCGGTCTCTCTACAATTTCTGAAATGTGATGGCTGTAAATAATCCATAGTAAATGGATGGCATAAACCGGAATTCCAACTTGTGAATAAAGAACATGTTTAAACACAGCTGGGCCCCAGGGACTGCATTCCAAGGAAGTCAGACAACACTTTCTTACTATGTTAATGGAATGCTTACTTCTCTAATATTAAGCTTAGCCGAGCACCATTATGAAGCAATAACCTGGATCTCTGCTATTTGTAAGGAGATTAAAATAATGCATGTTATATAAATCATTTAAATTCGCATTACAGAGAATGTAATAGAATTAACACATAGGAATGTTGCTGTTTATTTGACATAATACAAACTTTGAAAAAGACGTCCCTGATCTCACAGAACAGAATCCGTTCCTATTCTTGATTCTAAATACATGGAACATGCACAGAGCCATAATACTTGTGTGCCTGAGCCCATTTGTGGTACGCCACGGGGGTGCGATGTGAGGTGTATGGGGCAGATGTTGTAGCCCAGGGCAGATGGTGTTAAAGGGGTACTCCGGTGCTTAGACATCTTATCCCCTATCCAAAGGATAGGGGATAAGATGCCTGATCGTGGGAGTCCCGCAGCTGGGGACGCCCGGGATCATGCACGGGGCACCCCGTTTGTAATCAGTCCCCGGAGCGTGTTCGCTCCGGGACTGATTACTGGCGACTACAGGGCGGGCGACGTGTGACGTCACGGCTCCGCCCCCGTGTGATGTCACGCTCCGCCTTTCAATGCAAGCCTAGGGGATTGCATTGCGGAGCGGGGTGGAGCGTGACATCACACGGGGGCGTGATGTCACGCGCCGCCCGCCCTGTAGTCGCCGGTAATCAGTCCTGGAGCGAACACGCTCCGGGGACTGATTACAAACGGGGTGCCGCGTGTTTGATCACGGGGGTCCCCAGCGGCGGGACTTCCGGGATCAGGCATCTTATCCCCTATCCTTTGGATAGGGGATAAGATGTCTAAGCACCAGAGTACCCCTTTAAACCCTAAATGTTCGTGACGCCAGGGCGTGGTTTTACCGAGAACCAGCCAAATGGTAACACCGCTACTTAGTTAGGTAGGGCAAATAAGAGTCCAAGGCCAGGTTATGGTTAACGGTAGCTTTACTGAGGTAGACAGATGGTACAGTCTTTACAGCTAGGCCAGGATCCCAGAGAGGTGACCAGTAACACAGGGGATGGGACTTGCAGTGACTTTGACAGACTTTAGGACAGCCACGCTGACTATAATAGACTTGACTGAAGATAGTGACAGCAGACAGAGATGACTTGACCTACAGACTTGTTGCTGCAATTTAGGCTTGAAGCCTCCAGATGTGCTGGACATTGGCTCTGAGAAGTCTGGACTGAACTTGACCTCAGGATCTAAGAGCAATGAATGATCAAAGAGACAGATTGCAGCTCCTCCCTTCCTTATAAGGAGCCCATAGGCTAGCTGCGGGTCATCTGGTTACTTGGTGCTCTCTGGGTAACAAAACATGTGACTTTAACATGTGAAAACTATTATCATGTGATCAATAACCATGTGACCATATCAAAGGTCCATTACACATAATATACAATTATACATATTATAGGGGTACAGTGCAGGTGAGCTGATAGGACTGATAGGACTGTGAGATGCATATCCCGTACTGGGACATCACACATTTATTCTACAATAATGTATAGTTTTGCCAGTGTCATCAACTTGTACTGTCTTCTGTTGCTAAGAATCTTATTTTCAGGTACATAGATAATACAAAATTTTAAACTAAAAGTGTTGGCCATCTCAAAACTAATCTGGTTACAGTGGTGAAGGAGGATGAGGATGAGGAAAAGCCAATCCAGTAAATGTCTTCTTCTCTACTGAATTTTGATAGAAACATCTAATTGAAGATTATATAAAATTGAGATTCTCTGTTAAATGTCACCTGCCTAAAGGGGTTGTCAGGATTAGAAAAATATGTCTGTTTTCTTCTAGAATTAACACCACACCTGCCCATGTGTTATACCTACTGTGGCATACAGCTTGTGGACAGATGGGGCACCATTTTTCAAACTATTTAACTTTTTAAATGTGCAGTATCACCTTAAGGCTAAGTTTCCACTTGATTTTTTTTCTGGCAGTTTTTGGAATACTGCCACTACAGTTTTTGAGCCAAAGTCAGAAGGGAGGAGAAGTGTAAGTCCTTCATTTATATGTCCTATTCCTTTTGAATACACTTCTGGCTTTGGCTCAAAAACTACAGTGGCGGTCGCGTGGGCGGTGCGGGGGGCGGGGCATTATCAGCTTATCGGCAAGGTAATTGCCGATACCGATAATGCCCAAAATCATTATTATCGGCCGATAATATCGGCCATACCGATAATCGGTCGATCCCTAGTATAGATCCTTTTTTTTTTTAACGTGTAGTCATCTTCTAATGACAGGGTACATTCCATGGGAATTACACATTTTAAATGCGGTACCTTATTCAAAAAGGGTCAGATTGAGAGCTACAAAATTATAGGCCTGTCATTGCATTTGGTACCATACCACATAAAAGGTTTGTACATAAAATGAGGATGCTGGGACTAGGGCAGAATACATGTAATTGGGTTAGCAACTGCCTCAGGGTGATTTTTGATGGAACAGACCCTGATTGGGTCACACTTAATAGCAGGGTACCAAAGGGGTCAGTATTGGATCCTCTTTTTCTCAAAATGTTTATCAATGACCTTATAGAGGGATTACAGAGTAGAATTTCAATATTTACAGATGACAATAAACTGGGCAAGGTGATCACCACAGAGTAGGATAACATAATATTACAGAGAGGCCTGAATAGAGACTTGGGCAGAGAAATGGTGAATGAAGTTTAAATGTAAAGTTATGTCCTTGGGCTAAGACAACAAAGATTTACAATTCATATGCCAAATAGTAAATCACTTGGTAAAACTACCACTTAAAAAAGATGGCGGGGCAAGGGATAAGAGTATGATCGCTGTGGAGTCCGAGCTCTGGGAATCCCAGTCTTGAGAACAGGGTTTCTGAGTTCTCCATGAAGCTCTGCCTAAAGATGTTGTGATGACTGATTTATAGTTCAAGATGCCTGTCTTGAAAAATATAATATCACAAGTTACGGGTACTTGATTTCTGGAGATCGGACATTGATCACATGGTTGAGCAAAGTGAGAATAGAAAACGACTAAATGAGAATTCTGTTGACAGACATTTATCAGATCTACACACCTGGCTGTGCTGTAGAAGCTGAGCATCAAAAGGAAGGAGAATCAAGGAACACCTTGCTGTTCGGTGCATGGTTTTCTCCATCATACTCTATGGGAGTAATTGGAACAGCCTTCCATTCTGGCTTTAAATGTCCCTGACATTAGAAAAAAACTTTTGATATGTTGCAGAGACTTGTCAAACATTTTGTTCAGACGGTGTCTGAGTATTCAGACCCTCACCAATCTCTGAAATGATCTGGGGGAACTGCAAAGTTATGGGCCTCACTTCCCAGCTCACTGCGATCTCTGTCACATTGCTGGAAATTGGCTCCTTTGTAAGTCTATGGAGCTGGTCACATGTAATGCAGCAAGCCTGGTTGTGAAGCCTATAACTGTGCACTTCTCCCAACTCATTTTGGAAGTCGGTGGGGGTCCGAACACAGGAACTAATTAAAACTTGTGACATGTCTCTGCAACATGTCAAATGTTTTTCCATTGACACTTTAAACTCTGTATAAATAAAACCATTATGTGTACCTTTTTGGGCCTTGACTAATAGTAAAATTTTGTATCACTAGTCAACCTTCAACATGTGTGCTTGAAACGCGTTACTGTTACTGTGCACTTGCTTGCTCCTTATATCCTGCCTGTAATGTCAATAAATCCAGAGATTTGTTAAGTGCACCACTCTGCGCTAGACAACACTTTCTATTCTACATATGTCGGTGCTGGTCTGCACCTGTCCCTGTGCGTCAGAGATCCGGGCTGTTCTTTCTATCTGTTTGCTATCAAATAGTTAATATTACATTTAATTAAAATTTACCTGAAAAAAAAAAATAACAACCTCTCTGCATACAAATACGCAATTTCCTCACTGTAGAGAAACATCAGTGTTTTAATGGCACTAAATAACCAAACTGTTGATTCAGCTCCTGTCATAAAAGGAGTTGTATACAGACCGCTAGCTTAATGTTTCCAAGCCTTTTTATGAGTCTTTCCGCCAGTACGTTTTGTGATTCATGGGGTGTCCATGTCTCCTTAGTGAATAGAGACGGCAGCCATTATGATGTTGCCAGGCATTCCCGTTATGAAACAACTAAGTCATTGTTTTCACTGAAAAGTTACTATGGAAATGTTCAAGAAGATGAAAACCAGTGAAACTGGTTCTGATGAATAACGAAGTAGAATACTACGGTAAGACAGAGTGGTAAGTGGAGAAAGGTTTGCAGTTTACACTTCCTGAAGCAGCCTCAGGGGCTGAACAGAGACTGTCCTTTTCGTGGTAAACTTGTCTGGATTAGTTTCTATGCACCTATATAATTTGCTGTCTGCTATCAAGACTGAACTGAGAAGCAGATTTGAATGAGACCCATTTCGTCTAGGAAGATATTTAGGGTCTGCACCAAATCTTTGTGGTTCAGATCCCTAATATGAATGTATATATTAAAATAAAATAGAATTCTAACTATTGTGTTCTGCTAAGGTTCATTGTTTCTAATCCAGTCTTGTAACTCTGGAGAGTCGGAGGAAAGGAAACCATTGGGTCCTGATGGAGAAGTATTTTTCTTTTTGATCATATGACCCTAGTAGTGAGATCTTCCATCAAGTGGATATAAAGCAGACATTGTAGCATTGCACTAACAGGTGGTGTTCCAATGTGTATATGTGATTAGTCCCCCATTTTGGCAAATTTCAGTTGTCCAGAGGAGGTACCTAATGAAGTGGGCTCATCCACGAAATGTACGTTGAGGTAGTGTGGTTGTTCTTGCGACTGTGCCACAGTTTACCCTTTTTGCTGTGTCTCTTGCTATTTGTGTATATCCTGTTTGTGACTTTAATGTTAAAGGGGTACTCCAGTGGATAACATTTTTTTTTTTTAAATCAACTGGTGCCAGAAAGTTAAACAGATTTGTAAATTACTTCTATTAAAAAATATTTATCCTTCCAGTACATTTTAGCAGCTGTATGCTAGAAAGGAAATTCTTTTCTTTTTTTTATTTCTTTTTTGTCTTGTCCACAGTGCTCTCTGCTTACACCTGATGCCTGTATCAGGAACTGTCCAGAGCAGGAGAAAATCCCTATAGCAAACCTATGCTGCTCTGGACAGTTCCTGACACGGACAGAGGTGTCAGCAGAGAGCACTGTGGACAAGACAAACATTTTTTTTTTTAAAGAAAATAATTTCCTCTGTAGCATACAGCTGCTAATAAGTACTGGAAGGATAAAGATTTTTTTAACAGAAGTAATTGACAAATCTGTTTAACTTTCTGGCACCAGTTCATTTAAAAAAGAAATTAAAAAAAAGTTTTCCACCAGAGTACCCCTTTAAGATAATCACATAGTGGGACATTTATCAATGTTTGCTTATGTATTCCTTTTTTTTAGTAATTTTTTATTTACTTTTTTTTTCTTATGTGGGACTTATTTATCAACTGGTTTCAGCCTCTTGCTAAATTTCTTTCATGTAAGCAATTTTTTCTTTTTTCTTTTGGTTGTAGCTTTTTCTGCTCCATGTTTGAGCTGGAGTAAATGTAGTCAATTTTTAACCTTGTTGCGACTTTTTTTTGCGCAGTTGCGACTGTCGCAGTTAATGAATACCAGACTACCTGTAGTCCATTTTAAAATTATTACTACGTAGTTAAGTTTTGAAAAACTTGCTTTTCTCGCTTTCCAGTCAAAATGGCGCATGAAAAATCGCGTAGTCGCAGGTGCGACATTTATGCAACATTTTTAGTTAAAAAAAATTAACTAAATCGCTTGATAAATGTCTGTCATCGTGACTGCCACTCATGTCCATGTGGTTAGTCGTGGGAGGATAGCTATATTTGTTGTCGCCTTAAAAAATAAATTAATAGAAATGAAATGCTTACATACACATGCCCCAAAATTGTATATATAGAAACTATAACTTGTCCCACAAAAAACAAGACCCAAGATTACTGAATTGATGCAAAAAAATAAAAACATTATTTTTTCTGAAATATTGATTAAGGATGCGTTCGCACCTGGCGTATGCGCAGCGAATTTGACGCTGCGCAAAATTTGCGGCAGCAGCGGGAAATACGCTGCGTATTCCTTGCTCACTATACACACAGGGCTTTCCAGCGGCAGCCCTATGTGTGCAGTGGGTTTTGGAGGCGGAGCCGCACGTCACAGTTATCCCGGCACACGGCCCCCGCCTCCAAAACTCACTACGCACATAGGGCTGCCGCCGGAAAGCCCTGTGTGTATAGTGAGCAAGAAATATGCAGCGTATATCCCGATGCTGCCGTAAATTTAGCGCACTGTGAAATACGCTGCGTATACACCAGGTGGGAACGCACCCTTAAAAGCAAACATTTTGGGTGGTCCTATAGACCAAACATTCTTCAGTCTTAAAGGGTTACATAGCTATAAAAATCTTACTGTTAAAAAAATAAGACATTGGGAAACTTGGTATCTTAGTTACTGTATCCAAGATCTTGTTACTAAGCAGATAGCGGCTTTTGTTCACACATCTGCAGATTTTAGACACTCAGCATTATACATTTTCACTGTATACAAGAAAGAAGCTGTAAAATGTCAACAAAAAACCATAAAACTACAAAGAGCATAGCAAATATATACGTGAGAGCAGGATATAATAGAGGTAGAGAAATTGAGCTCTGTAATATATAGGTGTTTGATGATCTGAAACAGGTTTTATGGGGTAAAAAGTAAAGAGTAAATCCTGACAGGACTCCCAGGAGAGACAGTGAGAGTCCTGCTGACTTAGAATTCCTCTGGGCTGCATTGCCGTCTGTGAGGCGGCACACGTCTGCGCGGTAGGACCGCGCAGACGTGTGCCGCCTCACAGACCGCAATGCAGTCCAGCGGAATTATGACCCAAAAAGTTAGCACGTTCATTCTTTCGGCAGACATACTTTCCGCAAGCAAAACTCCGCTGCAGCGATTTCACAGTCTGAACGGAGCAGCAGAATCCCATTGAAAACAATGGGACTCTGCTGCAAGGGGATTTCCGCAGCCAAATTCTCCATACACACACTTATACAAGGAAAGCTGTCAATCCCTAGGTGTGGGCGGGATCAGCAGGACTCTTAGGTTAGGTTCACACTGCGGAATCTCCGGGCAGAAAGTTTCCGCCCGAAGATTCCGGGTGCAGCCAGCGCCGACTGAGTCAGTCGGTGCTAGGACCACGCAGACACTGCAGTATCCAATAGACTGCAATGTGTTCCGCGAGTATTTCTGCCTGAAGAATGAGCAACGCCATTCTTCAGGCGGAAATTTCCAAGCGGAGTTTTCGTTCACAAATTCCGCTTCACAAATTCCAAAGTGTGAATTTATGAAGGGAAACCCATTCACTACACTATACATTTTAGCAAGCGGAATTTCTGCCTGCAATTTTAAAGCGGAATTGTGGGCGGAAATTCCATAGTGTGAACCCAGCCTAACTGTCTCTCCTAGGAGTCCTGTCAGGCTAATCAAATGGTGCATCTTTTCAGCCAAAAACTGTGATATAAGGTAGAATCTCACAAAAGCAGAGGCAAAGGACTAAACATAGATAACAGTCAGGAAACTCCTGACTGTAAAGAACAAAGATGTAGTAGCTAATGTTGTGGTAGCTTTTTATGTTGTGCTGCCTTTTTTTTTTTTTTTTTTTAGCTTCTCTATTGATTTACCGTAAATACTTTCTTAGGCTGGGTTCACACCACGTTTTTGCAATACAGTTCCCGTATCAGGTTTTTGATATTAAAAAAACGGATTCTTCAAAACCTGACTAAACTGTATCAAAACGTGTGTACAAATTGTAATCCGTATATGGTTGAAAAATGATGTCCGGTTGCATCCGTTAGTTTAAGAAAAAAGAACGTATACGTTTTTAATTTTTCATTCCATTATAAATAAAGTTTCACTTGTTTGATTGAAATTCCAAGAAAAAAACTGTGCAAAGTCAAAAACTGTATGGTGAAAACTGGATGGAACCGTGTGCACATATGGTTCCCATTGACTCCCATGTTAAAAAAAAAACGTATACGTTTCAGTACGGTTTTTCACCCGGACCAAAAACCGTGGTAAGCTATGGTTTTGGGTACAGGAAAAAAACTGACAAAACCGTACAGGATGCAAAACGGACACAACCTGATGCATCTTTTGGCATACGGTTTTCAATGGAGAGTCAATGTGGTTCCATACGGTTTTCAAATTGAAAATGTATAGGGGAACTGTACTGCAAAAACGTGGTGTGAACCCAGCCTAATGAATGTTTCTTTGTTAATCTGTAATTTTTCTAACCAATCTAGGATCTATAGTTTCTTGAGAAAAATAAAACAGGACTAATGCAAAAGTTTTTTTGTTTTTGTTTTTAAGGGTTATCAAGGAATGGTCGATGGTGGAGACAATATTATTGAAGTGTCATGGGAGAGTGTATCAAGCATTCTACAAGTGGTAAGTGCCAAAAGTCTTTTATCTTTTATCTTGATCCATGTTTTCTTGTCGACATTTGTTAGTGTCCTCTGACATATTTGCATCTATCCGGAGAATATTTCCTCAATGGTTACTTGTACTGCATTTCTTAATCATTTATAATATTTCATAGTACAGTATTAGTAAATAGTTATTACAGAGCTTGGCCCAGTATCTTGAACTATGCCTCCATTAAAGTGAACCTGTCAGTAGAATAATAGGGTGTAAATAGGCCCATGATAGGGCTCGTCATCATGATTCTATAATAGTAGATAGTAGTATGAACAAAGTCAGGTATATCCAGCTCACCCCAAACCATGCGCACGGACAGGACTAGGACTTGTCCATATATGTGTAACAGAAGGAAGATGTCCAGCGCACGCAGGGCCGAAACGCGTCACGTTAACTGAGTACCTGCTGTATCCAATGGCAACTGAATAAAAAGAAGTTCCTTTACACGTGTGTGCGCTGGACATCTTCCTTCTGTTACTTAAATAGTATATATGGTGACAGGTTCCCTATAAAGGGGTTTATCCACAGAATAGAGGACAGGTGTCTGCCTGCAGAGGGTCTAACTATTGGGACCCCTCATCATCAAGAGAAGGGACTTCAGAAGCTCATGCAGTGCATTCTCCGCCAATGCTCCATTCATTGGCTTTGGGAGGCAGTGTCTTAGACTAGGGCTCAATGTTGAGGTTTGGTCTTGTAATAATCACAGTACTCTGACCACTACATGACCATGGAATTTTCCCCTTAGGGGAAAGTCACACAACAATCCCAAAAATGCTGACCATGACGTGGCAAGGCACCTGCAATTTTCCATTATAGGCAATTTTTCCTCATAGTCATCGTGGAGCCTCAGCCTACAGCCTGAGGCTTCAGTGATAACTTTGACCTATTTAACCCCTAATACAGTGTTACCCAACCAGTGTGTGCCTCCAGCTGATGCAAAACCAAAACTCCCAGCATGCCCAGATAGCCTTTGCTGGGAGTTGTAGTTTTGAAAAAGCTGGTGGCACCCTGGTTGGGAAACACTGCCCTAATGGCTATATTATAGATGCCCAAGCTTAACTTTCCACTACTTGTTGACTGTATTAAAAGTAAATGGGGCTAAGCTGCAGTACCAGTCACAACTGTGCACAAGAGTGGCGCTGTTTATGAATAAATGCTGACCTTTTATTTTAGGCTGATATTACACACAGACTTTTTCTGAAAAAACATTTTCGTGGTGTTTTGTGGAATTATTCAATGGGTACTGTCATGATGAGCTGTGGCAATATCGTAGCCCAAAACTTACCCGGAGACTGATGAGATCAGGAGTCAAGAGTAATGAAAGTCACATAGACTTGTATGGGGTATTCGGCATTCCGACTCCTGGTCACATCAGTCTCTACAAACTATACACAAAGGGGTCATATTCAAAACTCTTCACATCAAAATTTTAGTGCGAAAAAGGTCACCTCAGATATTAAAAGTGTTTAACATAACAATTATCCAAGGTTTACACTAGTCACACCAGTTTTGCAAAAGTGGACGTGGCTATGTAAATGTAATGTTTTACATCAAAAATTCCACACCAGCTTTTTGCTAGTGCAGAAATCACAGAAATGGTTGTATTTTTTTTTTTTTTTTTTTTGTTTTTTGGGAAAAGGTGTTATTTAATCAATTATTGAAAAATAAATAATTATTGAAAAATATTATAAAAACAAAAACGGCAAAGTGGCATGAAAATAAACTCTCACGTGTTTTCAAAGAGCACAAGAGACCCTTCAAAATGTGAGGAGAAAAAAAAAGTGTAATTAATATCGCTGGAACGGAAATTAGGCTTAGTTTCCGCTTTTTTTTTGGAATACTGCTACTGCAGTTTTTGAGCCAAATTCAGAAGTGGATCCATAAGGGAGGAGAAGTGTAAGTCCTTCCTTTATATGTCCTATTCCTTTTGAATACATTTCACTTTGGCTCAAAAACTGCAGTGGCCGTATTCCAAAAACTGCCAGAAAAAAAACGAATGGTAACTTAGCCTTAAAGTAGTTTTTAAATATCTCCCCCAAAGAGTTTTATGGGTTTTTTCATTGGGTTTTTGGGGCATTATTTGGATCAGAAAAGTTTTTACTGGTGTTTTCCCATATAGGCCTCTCTATAGAATGTTATAAATGTGCTAAAATATACAACCATAATGCTTATAAGTAAAATACACAAAAAATTACTGTGCAAAGGAAGTGTTTGACCAGTTGCCCACAGCAACTAACCAGATTACTACTTTCATTTTAAAAAGGCCTTTGAAAAATAAAAGAAGTGATCTGATTGGTTGCTATGGGCAACTGGTCAAACACTTTTGATAAATCTTCCCCTTGGTGTTTAAATATGCTGAGAAAAAAGTTCATGTAAGTGTAAATAAGTTTATGGAGCCATTCCGGTGTGAGGAGAGATGCATTCAGCTGCCGCTCTTTTACCGGTCGTTCTCATCATCGGTCGGGGTCTGAACTCAGTTCTGCACAACATGTTTCATTTATTGTTCTTATTTGTGGTTCCTTCATATCCTTTTTTTACTATTCGGGGATGTTTTTTTCCAGGGAGGGACTGTCATTGGCAGTGCTCGTTGCAAAGCATTTCGTACCCGTGAAGGCCGGTTGCAGGCGGCTTACAATCTGATCCAGCGTGGGATCACAAATCTTTGTGTCATTGGTGGAGATGGTAGCTTGACCGGGGCTAACCTTTTTCGTACAGAATGGAGTGGACTTCTAGAAGAACTGGTGAAAAACGGTAATACGGATGCTGCGTTTCCTATCTCACTCACTTTCTGCTCCTATTTTATGTTTGGAATCCACATGCTTGTTATGGACTGTAATGGAAACCAAGAATATCATTACATGATACGTGCGCTCCAAGTTAAGGGAAGTTTTCAAGACATGCTAAAAAAAAAAGCGCCTGCACAATATTTCCCGTGGAATCAGAATTCAGCTTTCATTTTTTTGAAGGAAGTTTATGGTTTGGAATTTTTCCTAGGGAAAGCTGTGGATTGGGGACGTTCTGTAGTGTGCAAATGGCCTAACTGAGGATTTTTTTTATTTTATTAATTTTATTTACATTTTCTGCACTTGAAATCTGCACAATGTTTAAAGGGGTACTCTGGTGAATTTTTTAATCAACTGGTGTCATAAAGTTATACAGATTTGTAAATTACTTCTGTATGCTACAAAGGAAGTTGTGTAGTTCTTTCCAGTCTGCTGCCACCTCTGTCCATATCAGGAACTGTCCAGAGCAGGAGAGGTTTACTATAGGGATTTGCTCCTGCTCTGGACAGTTCTTGAGACAGACAGAGGTGGCAGCAGAGAGCACTGTGGTTAAACTGTAAAGAACTAAGCAACTTCCTCTGTGGTATACAGCAGCTGATAAGTACTGGAAGGATAAACATAATTAAATAAAAGTTATTTACAAATCTGTATAATTTTCTGGCACCAGTTAATTTGAAAACATTTTTTTTCCACCAGAGTACCCCATTAATGTAGTTTGCTTCTCTGGAAGCATTTTCGGACTCTTTTCTTCTGCACATCCAACCAGGGACTGTTTTATGCTTTGCCTCCTTATGTTCTTTTGCCTGTGAAGAATCTCTCCTCAACCAGTTTATTTTTATTTTTTGTATAGGAAAAATTGAAGCTGCAGCCGCAAAGGAACACTCCCATCTCAATATAGTAGGAATGGTGGGTTCTATAGACAATGACTTCTGCGGAACTGACATGACAATCGGAACTGACTCAGCTTTGCATAGAATTATTGAGGTTGTGGATGCAATCATGACCACCGCTCAGAGGTAAGGTTCTGCCTGGATCTTATAGTTATTGGCTGTGCCATGCACTCATTTTTAACAGAGAAATGCGGCGGAAAACTTTCACCTTCCCCTGTGCCCGGGCTGCAAAACAAGACAAAAAAAAACGTTAGCTCACTTTCCTATGTTCCCCCCGTTGCGCTGGTATCGGCGTCCCGTTCCTCCGGCACTGCTCGGGTCCCTTCTTCTTAAGCTCAAAACGTCACACTGTGGTCAGCATATTGCCGGCTGCAGAGATGTTCCGCCTCGGCCGTTGATATGCTGAGCGTACTGTCATGTAAGGAGCCCGGGCAGCAGGGAGAAGGCGGGGTCCGGGCTCCTTACATGACAGTGCACTCAGCCTATCAACGGCCGAGGCGGGACATCTCTGCAGCTGGCAATACGCTGAATGCAGTGTGATGTTCCGAGGATAAGAAGCAGGGACCCGAGCAGCGTCGGAGGAACGGGACGCCAATACTGCCGCAACAGGGGAACGTAGGAAGGTGAGCTAAAGTTTTTTTTTTTTTGAGGTTTTTGAAGCCCGGGCACAGGGGAAGGTAAAAGTTTTCCGCCACATTTCTCCTTTAATAGCATGTAGAAAAATCATATGCATTTAGATTAAATTTTTTGGGGATATAGTAGAGGGGAGTTTCTATGGCCTTTCCCGTCCTCAAATGGGAGCTGGTCACTACCACCACCAAACAGCCACCAAAAATTCAAACTTTCTCTATTTCTGGCAACTTTCAGGTCATGGTTGTAGCAACTTGCAGGCTGCACCGTGACCACATGGACTTTCATTAGCTGCTTTGCAAGCAGTACCATACTTTGATCTCGTGATGCATGATGAGTGTCAGAGTCAAAGTTATTGTCTAGCCATAGCCTTAAGAAGTAAGACTTACAGACACGCTTATGAAGTGGAAGTGCTTTCTATTAATGCCGTCATCTGGAACTCCACTGTTGCCACCAATGACTCATTTGCTTTAACCTAAATTCTTGAATGGCTTCCAGCTGGCTAGGACAGTACACATACTTGACGAAGTGTTAAATATTAGCACTACATGACAGCCGTGTCCTGGAACTTCACCCATTCCTATCTGATACCTCCTGTAAGGACTGGTTCTCTACACTCTACTCTAAATGATTTATCCAAACTGCAATTATGGTAAAGTTTCCTGTTCTAGAGACAAGAATTTTCTTTGTGGTGTCAATGGCCCCTAATAAATGTCTGTGTTTTCTGACATCAATAATAATGACTACCCTCATGGTCCACCAAAGGCCATTGAATGCTGCCAAGAGTGGGATTGCTTTTCAGATTATACAGTGATCCCTCAACTTACAATGGCCTCAACATACAATAGTTTCAACATACAATGATCTTTTCTGGACCATTGTAAGATGAAACCAGACTCAATATACAATGTACGGACAGTTTAGATCTGCATAACCTGTCAATGGCTGGAAGATCTGACCAATCAGAATGGACATTCACTGGTAAAACACCTGTATTACTGAAGCGTATGCACTGACTGGTGTCTGGTAGCGCCCCCTACAGTACAGGGAGGTATTACATGTTCTGTACACTTTACCTGTACCAGAGTTAGCTGCTCCTTTGGACACCAGATGAGGTTGGCTCCATCTTCCTTTTTTAGGACATTGTGTGTTCTGTACAGGACCCGGAAGAAGCTCCTGTCCTCTACATAGACCAGTGTTTCCCAACTAGGGTGCCTCCAGCTGTTGCAAAACTACAACTCCCAGCATGCCCGGACAGCCGAAGGCTGTCCGGGCATGCTGGGAGTTGTAGTTTTGCAACAGCTGGAGGAACCCTAGTTGGGAAACACTGACATAGACAGTGATTTACAGCTCCCAGCAGATCTTTCTTACTTTTATATGTAAGGATTTGCTTTATCTATATTGTTATCTACTTATTTTTCTTTAATCCTCACTTTTTCCTATTTTTGGATGACATTTTGGTGCCTTTAGAACCAATTACCAGGTTTCCATAGAGTTCTGGTCTCAACATACAATGGTTTCAACATACAATGCTCGTCCTGGAACCAATTAATATTGTAACTTGAGGAACCACTGTATATGGCTAGCTATGGGCTGCTTCAGAAAACCTGAAAAAGTAATTATTGCACAAAGAGATCTTACAACCGTAGGTATAGAATACACAATGAAAGTGGTTGGCAGTACAAAGTATGTGGATAACAATGACCTCTAGGTGCAGAACTGAACCAGATGGAAGTCTGCAAAAGAAAATGACCAGCAACTATTAAAAACAACAAACAAACAATATTTTATTTACATAAATGGGTACTTCACTGCCCCATTGTTCGGAACATTTAGTTCCGAACACTGGCTGCGGGGGTCGTGACGTCAAGGTCACGCCCCTTGTGACGTCACACCATGCCCCCTCAATGCAAGTCTATGGGAGGGGGCGTGGCGACTGCCACGCCCCCTCCCATAGACTTGCATTGAGGGGGCATGGCGTGACGTCATGAGGGGGCGTGGTCATGATGTCACGACCCCCAGTGTTCGGAACTAAATATTCTGAATGCTGGGCCAGTGGAGTACCTCTTTAACAAGAAAACGTATTGTCACTTAATAAAACTCAAAAGATCTGATCAGTGGGGGTCTCAGTCCTGAGACCCCCACAATGGCGAGATATAGCCAGGAGCTATACACTTACAATGTAGTCTGTTTGCTGCAAAAAGTGGCTTTGAGCTAGAATAAAGCATGCAGCTGTGCACTTTTCCTTGCTATATCTAGAGATCGGTGGGGGTCCCAGCACCAAAAATGTTTACAAGTCTGTGTGAGATTCTTTGATCAAGTAACAATAACTTTTTAAATAAAGTTTCTGTTCAAAACTCTTATTATCTATTGCATACTGTAAGGGTATGTTCATACGTGGCAGATTTGTTGCAGACTGTGCCTTATACATCTAAATAGGTATTTTTCTGCTGTATGTGCTTGACTTTCTGCAAGCTCTCTTCAAATGAATGGAACAGTCACAGACAAATCTGATGCATATGAATTTACCCTTATAATATTTGTATTTTGTTTTCTACTAACCCCTTTAGTCTGCATAGTAAATCGTACCATAAAATAGGATCTGGACTTTCTTTCGTTCAGACTATCTGTAATGTGTTGCTGTTATGGAGAAACACTCTAGAGAAGTCAATATCTGTTAAAATGGAAATTGCCATGGGCTATCCATGTACTACATAAGTGAGCAGATACTTCTAGTGATTATAATACACAAATCCAGGAACCAGAAGCTATTTTCTGGGCTGAATTAATGCTTTTAATCTTAGGGGTCCTTGACAGCAGTAAGAACGTTATACAACTAAAGTCACATACAATAGTATGTATGGTTACCAATCTCAATAAAAGAGACTGTTTACATGCAATCAAAAATGGCATGCTTTTTTCACAGATATTTTGCATATGTCTAAGGCTGCATTCACATCACGTTTGCAGCCTACAGCTGCCGGATCTGGCTGGGGGATGGGAAAACTGGGTGCTCCCGTACCCCAGCTGGACCGGCGCCGAAACCCATTCACTTTAATGAGCCGACCAGAGTCAAACAGTGATTTTGGTCGGCTAATTTTTGCCCCGTATCCGGTTTTGTGACTAGACCTAAAACTGTAGTATACAGTGATCCCTCAACTTACAATGGCCTCAACATACAATAGTTTCAACATACAGTGGTCTTTTCTGGACCATTGTAAGTTGAAACCAGACTCAACATACAATGTACGGACAGTCCAGATCTGTGAAACGTGTCAATGGCTGGAAGAACCGACCAATCAGAATGGGCATTCACTGGTAAAACTCCTGTATTCCTGAAGTGTATGCACTGACTGATGTCTGGTAGCGCCCCCTACAGTACAGGGAGGTATTACATGTTCTGTACTCTTTACCTGTACCAGGGTTAGCTGCTCCTTTGGACACCAAGTAAGGACGGCTCCATTTTACTTTTTTAGGACATTGTGTGTACTGTACAGGACCCTGAAGAAGATCCTGTCCTCTACATAGACCAGTGTTTTCCAAGCAGGGTGCCCCCAGCTGTTGCAAAACTACAACTCCCATCATGCCCGCACAGCCTTTGGCTGTCCGGTCATGCTGGGAGTTGTAGTTTTGCAACAGCTGGAGGCACCCTGCTTGGGAAATACTGACATAGACTGTGATTACAGCTCCCAGCAGATCTTTCTTACTTTTATATGTAAGAACTTGCTTTATCTATATTAATCTACTTATTTTTCTTAAATTTTTCATTTTTTTCCTATTTTTGGATGACATTTTGGTGCCTTCAGAACCAATTACCAGGTTTCCATAGAGTTCTGGTCTCAACATACAATGGTCTCAACATACAATGGTCACCCTGGAACCAATTAATATTGTAACTTGAGGGACCACTGTACTATGGTTTTAGGTCCAGTCACAAAACTAGATACGGGGTCAAAATGAGCAGACTGGAGTCACTTTTTAACTCCGGTCGGCTCATTAAAGTGAATGGGTTTTGGCGCTGGTCCGGCTGGGGTACGGGAGTGCCTGGCTTTCCCATCCCCCATTCGGCAACTGTAGGCCGCAAATGTGATGTGAATGCAGCCTTAGTAGCATTTAGTTTTATCAAAAAGATGGGCACTAAGCTTTCAACAAACTTTATATACAACAATAGTACAAGTGAATGCAAGGAACATTGTAAATAGAAATACTTCTTTCTCCACCTATCAGGCACTTTTTCGCTAACTCGCCCTTCATCTGAAACTCATTATTTAAAAACATTTCAAGTCTTATCTTGAGAAGGATAAGCACGCTGAAGTATTAAGTTACAGCTGCCTATGGTAGACTATGGAGCGGGGAGGGGCTGCAACAACTTGTAGTGAGTGTGAGTGTCACAGTGTACACTGCTCAGTAATGCTCTATAATGTCCTCCATGCTGCTGCTTCTGATAGTGTGCTTTAGAGATTTAGCAGTGCAAGGCCCCTTCTTCTGTGAGTGCAGTGTATAGAAAACATTAAGGCAGCTTGTTTTACACCCACTAGCATAGGAACAACTGAAAATTAGAAATAGACATGATTTCATCTATAGTGCAGCCTCGATGACAAATAGGACCAAACACTCTGCGGAGATCTGGGAATCTGTAGTGATCTGTGAATTGATAATGCTTACGTTTTAGAAATAAATGGCACTGCTGAGGGCCAGAAGAAGCATGCTTAGTGTGAAATGATGGCTGAATTAAGAAGTTTGCAACAATACATTGGTGATTGTCGTTTATTTCTGATACTTCAGCAATATCGGTAAACATTTCTTTGTCTGTGGAACTAAGCACCACTGAAGCTTGGATTGTTTTGCTTATATTGTCATCGTATATTTGGGACCAGTCAGTGCTGCATTTACCTGGTGTAGCTGGGAAGCACTTGGTTTAAAATATGTAGTGCCGGCTGGGTGTTCTCTTATGGAGTGTGTTAAGTGATTTGTAAATACATACATTACAAACAACATTTTTCCTATATAACATATCAGTACATCATTGTGATGGTAGTTGTTTCTATTGCTATGATATCACAAGTTGTAGTTTCATACTTTTGCTCATTTTGATATTTTTCAGCCATCAAAGAACCTTTGTTTTGGAAGTCATGGGAAGACACTGTGGGTATGTAGCTTAATATTTCTACAAAAACAATAATAACACATTCAATGGAATTGACTGGTGGACTCCTCTCTATATTTTATCATGTACAGGTATCTGGCATTGGTCAGTGCTTTAGCTTGTGGAGCTGACTGGGTATTCATACCTGAGAGCCCTCCAGAGGAAGGTTGGGAGGACAATATGTGTGTGAAACTTTCTGAGGTAAGAATAAAATTTATTCAGACAAAAGTAACTTAGCAAGATATTTCTATAACTGAAACCAGTCCATTTACAAGGGGGGTCATTCAATAAATGAAAGGGAATCTGTCAGCTGTATTTCCTGCTATGAGCTGTAGACACTATTGGATAGCTGTTAGGGGATAAAAGCAAACTGTACTTTTCCTGGAGCTGATGATGAATCCCAAAATAATAACATCTCCAATTTATTTCTTAGCCAAGTGTCAAGAAGGTGGGAACAAGCTGCTCGGGTGCCACAGTTTTGCACGCCCTCACTTATGAGCCCCTCCTTGACTTATGTACTGGGCTTTGTACGTCAATCAAGGAGAGACTAGGAGGTGAGGGCAAGCAGGGAGGTGTGGCACTTGAGCAGCTAAGCCCTTCCTCCTTGACACTTGTCTGTGAAATGAATAGGAGATTTTATAAGTTTGACAACCACATCAGCTCCAGGAAAGGTAGAGTTTGCCTTTATACTCTAACAGCTATCCAATTGTGTCTGAAGTTTTTAGCAGCAAATATAGCTGACAGATTCCCTTTAAAGGAGTTATCCAGGAATATAAAAACACAGCTAATTTCTTTAAAAAACAGCTCCATGTCTGTCTTCAGCTTGGGTTTGGTTTTACAACTTCACTTCAATGGAACTGAGCTGCAGAACCACACCCAACCTGGAGACAGACAAAGAGTGGTTTTTGATAGGAAGTAGCTCTGTTTTTCTATTCCTGGATAACCTCTAAGCTAAGCAGTCAAAATAAAATCAGAGTTTCCCTGGGGCAGTGCCTGTGTTTTGTCAGTGGAGAGAAGAAGCTGTTGTGATAACCATCATACCATCAAAAACGTCTGTTTCCTGTTACACAAATCACTCAACATAAAGTCAGGGATTTACAAATAAGAAGTAAAACTGGTGATAATGCAGTTCCCTAATATGTATACTTGGGCAGTAACAGTAATAGTGTATGTTCAATGTAAGTGGCTCTAAAGTATAGTAAAGTCAGAATTTCATTTAAACTGGGTTTGATCTGAGGCTAGGTTCATTTCTCAGTGAAATTTCAAAGCGTAATTACACTAGGAAATTCCGGTACAGCAGAATCCCATTGCTGCACAGTGCACACTAGGGAATGTCATATTTCACCGCAGACATTGCTGTTTATGGGGACTGATTCAGTCAGCCCTGGCCACAGTCGGAGTTTTGTAATGTGTACCTATCCAAGGGATAGGGGATACGATGTCTGATCGTGGGGTTCCCGCCGCTGGGACATATGGTGCACTGAGCGAACTTCGGTCCATGCCGGATGACTGGTGATGCGGGGCGGAGGCTCGTGACGTCATGACCATGCCCCGCTCGTGATGTCATGGCCATGCCCCCTAAGTGCAAGTCTATGGGAGGGGGCGTGACCGTGACGTCAAGTGTGGGGTGTGGCCACGCCCCCTCCCATAGACTGTGTGGTCACGAGCCTCCGGCGCTGCACCCGACGCTCTAAACGAACGCTGGGTGCAGCAGGGAGATCGCAGAGGTCTCCAACAGCGGGACCATCTCGATCAGACATCTTATCCCCTATGCTTTGGATAGGGAATAAGATGTCTAGGGGCAGAGTACCACTTTAAAGAAAATGTCCAGAAAAATAAAGCAACTGTGACAATAGTCTTGATTAACAATATCCTGTTTGTGCTTGCAATTTCTATGATAATCTTTTGGGAACATATTAAAAACATAGTAGGTTTTTTTGTGCAACATTTTACCTTTGTGCCAGTTTTGCAGAAGACTGTTCGGGCATTCTGGGAGTTGTAGTTTTGCAACAGCTAAAGGCACCCTTGTTGGGAAAGTCTGTTCGAGGAGTTAAAGTAATACCCCACAATGAGATGAAATCAAGTTAAGGCAGATAAGTACAGTAGATGGTTCCATTTTTTGATAGAGAGAGGATATGATGTCAGGGTTATAGGCTACAAGGAAGATAATATAAAGTCTGATACTGTAATTTTGCATTTGGAACTGTGGGCACTAAGCAGTAAGTGATTTTTAACGTAGACAATTTTTTTTACTGTTTTTATAGATCGCATTACAGCAATAAAAAGGTATACATTCCTTGTAAACTGCAGTTCTGCAAGGTGCATTAATATATAGCCTACACATGGGGGAAAAACATAGGGGGAAACCTGTCCAGAGGAAAAGTTGCCCAGTTGTTGCCCATAGCAACCAATCAGATTGCTTCTTTCATTTTTAACAAGGCCTCTGCAAAATTAAAGAAGCGATCTGATTGGTTGCTATGGACAACTCCACCACTCTTCCTCTGCACAGTTTTTGATAAATCTCCCATATAATATGCTGAAACTTCTAGCACCACATAACACTGACAGACAAATGATTTTATTTCCTTTAGAACCGCGCAAGAAGGAAAAGACTGAATATCATTATTGTCTCAGAAGGCGCCATCGATTGTCACAACAACCCAATCACTTCAGAAAAGATTAAGGATGTAAGTATGGTTGTCTTCTGTTTGACTTCTCAGATATGGCGTAATCAGATTCTCAAGGCAGGATAGAGATCGCAGAAATTATTCAGGCTATGTATTTTTTGGCCTTTTTTTTTCAGCTGTAAATAAAAGAAAAAATAAACTTGTTCTATCAAAAAATTTGTCAAAAAGAATCTGCTATTACTGTTTTATGCCTGCAAAACAAAAAAAAACAAAAAAAAAAGTAAATAACTGCCGATTTTCACTGATTTCTTTACCACTAAAAGTTTATGGGGTTATAGCTATTTTACAGGTTTAAGTTTTTAATGTGTTTGAAGATGACCTTAAAGGGGTACTCCAGTGGAAAAATACATGTTTTCAAATCAACTGCCAGGAAATGATACAGATTTGTAAATTACTCTTATTCAAAAATCTTAAGCCAGTGCTTCCAATATTTATCAGCTGCTGTATGCTCCACAGGAAGTTGTGTAGTTCTTTCTTTTCTGACCACAGTGCTCTCTGCTGACACCTCTGTCCATGTCAGGAACTTTCCAGAGCAGGTGAGATATGCAATGGGAATTTTCTCCTGCTCTGGACAGTTCCTGACACGGACAGAGGTGGCAGCAGAGAGCTCTGTGGTCAGACTGGAAAGAACTATGCTACTTCCTCTGCAGCATACAGCAGCTGATAAGTACTGGAAGTATTAAGATTTTGAAATAGAAGTCATTTACAAATCTGTATAACTTTCTGGCAAGATTTTATTTGAATTCTTTTTTTTTTCACGGGAGTATTCCTTCTTCCTTTCTTGGAGAAACATTGAAGAGGAAAATGATTTATGATTTACTTGTTTCTGATTAGGAAAATTATTAATTAACAACCAAGGCTAAATATTAGCAAATCCACTGCCTATTCAACAAACTCCTTTTAAAATATAACCTTTATTAGATGTGAACTAAATGCAATAACAATGCCCTTTGGTTAATGATACTATATAAAATAATGTTGCAGCATAACCCTGTCACACACCAAAACCTCTATAGGTATAGCACAACAATACAGCAAAAAAATGTTGTCAATCAAAATACAGAGAGAGGCCGGATACACATGGTTGTATAGGGGATAAGATGTCTGATCGTGGGGGTCCCGCCGCTGGGACCCCCCGCGATCTCCATGCATCACCCTTGTCGCACCCGGTATTCTAAACAGTATGTTTAGAATGCTGGGTTAGGGCTGCCAGAAACGTGACGTCAAGCCACGCCGCCCTCCATTCATGTCTATGTCATAGGGGACCCTAGTACCCCTAAAGTACCCTTCTAATACAGATTGAATGTATAGTTTGTTGAATAGGCAGTGAAATTGTTAAATATGCTCCAGAGCAATTTTTTCAAATAAATTCAGTGAATACAAGGCTAAACATGCCTTTTTTTATTTTTTTTTAGATTTTTTCTTTAAAGGGGTTGTTCAGGGAAATGTAAAATTTACCCGGTAGCTGGTGGCGATGTAAAATAACAAACATGCTAAACTCACCTTCTCTCCCTGGATCTGCCACATCGGTCCTTCCACTGTTGTCCTTTTACTGGTGTCATCCCTACCTCACATGACCTGCTTGCTCATCCAGTCAGTGGCCGCAGCCGTTTCCCGCATCAGTCAATGATTGGCTTAGCAGGCATGTTCTATGGGGTTGGCATAGCACAGAGTTTAGAAAAAGCTGAGAATAGTAGGGGATCTGGAATCATCATAGCGGCAGCTATGGGGGAAGAGGGTAGGTGAGTATAGCATGTTTGTAATTTTACATCACCACTAGCAATGGAGCAAATTCTTCTTTTCCCCGAACAACTCCTTTATTGCTTTTGAATCCCCGAATCCCCAATTTACTGCCCTCTGAAGTCAGTGGGAGAAAGGTTTTTAAAAGTGACACTGTATTGTTGTTTTTGACACAATTAGCAAGGTTTCTGCTTTAAAAACTGTTATTTTTGTTGTTGTTGTGTGAACATACCCTAAGGCGCTGTTTTCCAAACAGTGTGCCTCCAGCTGTTGCAAAACTACAACCCCCAGCATGCCCGGACAGCCTTTGGCTGTCCGGGCATGCTGGGAGTTGTAGTTTTGCAACAGCTGGAGGCACACTGTTTGGAAAACACTGCCTCTAAGGTTGTGTACTTCTTTTGCCTTAGATAAGACCAGCTTTGACCCAGCAGACAGCACATGATAAAGTATCTAATGATGTAGGTGTAGTTGATGAAGTCATCATGAGTCACTGGGGGAGATTTATCAAAGGATTTAGACTGTTCTTTCCTGTCTAAATTTATCGCACAGAAAGTCGCACAAATTTATCGCACAGAAGATTTTTAGAACATGATGCATTCTAGTCTATTTTAGATGGAAAATTGCTTTGGTGCTGAATTTATCAATAGCGGCTTTTCAGCGAAAATTCGCATTGGGCGAAAGTACGCCGAAATGTCAGTCCATGCTGGAGCAGATTTAAATACAGTCTAAAGCATAGATCCTGAAGTCCGTGCACAGAATTTATCAAGAGCCGTGCGCCTTTTGATAAATTAGGCGCACAATAGACCGGCCTAACCCTCTGTAGTTTGGTCTATATTGATGCGGGACATAGACAACTTTGATAACCCCCCCTCCATTGTGTACATAGATATGTATCAGGATGAATCTGATTACTATACACTTTCATTTCTCACAGTCTGCGATCCTGGATTAGTCATGCTTTAGGTAAAGGTTTTTATCTAGGAAACTGTATTGTGTCTCTGTCGAGGAAAATACCTGGTACAGCACATAGAGTCATCGGTATGTTAGGACGGGCTTATCACGTCAGGCCATCCGGCTGCCACCGTCCAGGAGAATTATGTATAATCCTTATTAGAATTAGCACAGCTCGCTGCCTATATCCCTTATGTAACCTCCACGAGCAGTATAGCAAAATACATCCCATATGTTACATGATGTCATTTGGGATTGTGTCCTTATCTGTATCTATATCTTTTATAGCTGCAGTGATGTGGATGAAAACCTAAAGGAAAGTTACATGCATGGGTGTTATCAGTGATAATCTAATAAAATATAACTGTGAATACTTATATCTTGTCTTTCAGCTTGTAGTCTCACGTCTTGGGTTCGATACGAGAGTAACTATCTTGGGCCATGTGCAGAGAGGTGGAACACCTTCAGCCTTCGACAGAATTCTTGTGAGTTGTCTCATTTTTTACGTTGTGTTCAAAATGTATATAACCTTTGAGATATACAGTGACCCCCCCGACCTACGATGGCCCCGACATACAATCATTTCAACATGCAATGGCCTCTCAGAGGCCATCGCATGTTGTAGGCAGCATCAACATACGATGCTTTTGTATGCCGGAGCCATCGCATAAACGGCTATCCGGCAGCGCTGACTGCTTCAGCTGCCACCGGATAGCCGTTTACGGTGCCCCGTGTGGTCCGGTGACGATCACTTACCTGTCCTCGGGGCTCCGGCGTGTTCTCTTCGGGATCCCCTGCATCGTCGGCGCTCTCCATCCTCGTCATCACGTCGCTGCGCAACCTGTCCTGTCATCCAGTAGGAGCGACGTGCGTAGTGACGTGATGGCGGCGACGGAGAGCGAGGATGCCGGGGAAGCAAAGGCCTTGCCAGACCGTCGGGGACACCCTGGGGACGCGGCGACAGCGATGGAAGGCGACATCGAGGGCAGCGGTGACGAGCGGTGACAGTCCAGAGCGGCGGGGACACGTGAGTATGACCTCCAATACCAGTGGTCTTCAACCTGCGGACCTCCAGATGTTGCAAAACTACAACTCCCAGCATGCCCGGACAGCCGTTGGCTGTCCGGGCATGCTGGGTGTTGTAGTTTTGCAACATCTGGAGGTCCGCAGGTTGTAGACCACTGTCCTATACTTTACATTGCACGGATCCCTCAACATACGATGGTTTCAACAAACGATGGTCCATTTGGAACGGATTACCATCGTATGTTGAGGGACCACTGTACTTGTAACTTCATCACCAAAGCACCTGATCGGGTTTTAGATTACCTTAGTTTAGGGCGGTCTCAGAATGGACCATCATGACTGGGTGGGAAGTGAGAATAGAGATAATAATAATAATGGTGTCTGCAATGGGATTAGGAACCATGGATCCTACAGCACCCGATATAAAACTTGCGGGAGCGGGCAGTTTTATAGTCTTGTGCGGGCAGGAGCAGGGGGCCACACAGCACAGCAGGTCTCGTGAAATCCTATGCAAATCTCTGAAATTCCACAGGGGGCTGATGAATCGCACAAGAGGATATAATATAGCACAAGGGAGTCCTGAAATGCCAAAGAGCTGAAGAAATGGCATGAGGGGGTAATGAAATTACACGGGGGGAACACACACCGGGAGCAGGCAGGAATGGTCTGTAATCCAGCAGGAGCAGGTGAGTGTGGGATCCTGCAGAGCTCTAGTGTGAGGTCAGGAGCTTGTTGGGTGTAAAGTAGAGAAACAAAAATATAGAAACAGAAACACAGCCGCATGTCCACAATTAGTATTTTGATCTATTTGCTTCTCAGCATAATTTCAAAAACTAACAGGTTGTTATTATACATTTTGATCAAAAAGTACAAGCCCACTCGCCACGTCAAGGCCACCTATCCAGAGTATGTCCCTAACCTAACACTGGCGTAGCACATAGGGGGAATGCCCCAGTGGCCAAGTAGCCCCACTGCTGCCCTACGAAGCCTCCGGCTCCAGGCCACCCCACCCCACAGACAAAGCATCACAGCAACAATGGCCGCCACAGAGCACCACACCAGTATGAACACCTACCATGTGCCCAGAGGGCTGGGAGAATGTTAGGAGGAAACCCATATGCAGTCTCCTGCTAATTAAAAACACTTTGTACTTGTGTGTGATTTGATAAAAAATATATAATAATAAAAAACAAAAACATACCTAGAATATTCAAAGACAGTCATTCCATCTGTAGCATGGACTGGTCAGCCCTTTTAACGATAAGGGATTGTGTTTCTTAGGACTCTGCTGTGTGGTGTTCCTCAGTTACTCTTACTGGAAACATGGGTATCTACACAACTGTTTATTATCATTTCCCTTGTCAATGGTACATATATATAGTCAGACACTGTCAGTGCTGAATGGAAGGTGTCAGATTATGTAGGGACACAGCCTATACAGAAGAGAAGTCCTAACACGGAGTTATCATATTATTCTCAGAATGCATGCACATCACGTTTTGAGTCTCTATTGCTCGGATACTATTTCTGAAGCTTTAATTGGTTGTACTCATGTCAGTGCATGGACCGGCACAGACACCATCCAATCCTTGGACCCGAATGTAATCAGCTAGTGACTACATTCTGGTAATTATTTTACTGTATCCAACTTTTGGATCATGGTTTACCACATTTTGTTAGTCTGATCCAAAAGTTTGATACATTGGTAAAATGATCCAAAAGTACTAAGTTACTAGCTGACTACATTCAGGTCATAGGACTGAATGACATCTGGGCCGGTCAGTTCACTGATATGATTGCAGCCGATCAGAGCTTCATAAATCGCATCCATGACATAAAGAGGAGCACAACATATTGTGAATGCCTGGAGAAGTAACAAAGAAACAGCACACATACTTTTCCTCCTGCATTCCCTGTGAAATCACAATTCTACAGTGGTATGTCAGGAATGCCGACAGTCCTTTTAGGCCTAAATGAACATTTGTTGTATTTTTTAGCTGCATTAGAACAGAAAACAAGTGAATTTAATCATCTCATGATGTAATAACATTAGAGAGTTCTCTCTTGAAACATGAGAACATTCTGGATAAGTGTTTCCCAACCAAGGTGCCTCCAGCTGTTGCAAAACTGCAAATCTCAGCATATCCGGACAGCCACCGGCATGCTGGGAGTTGTTGTTTTGCAACAACTGGAGGCGCACTGGATGGGAAACACTGCTCTAGGATTCATCTGTATTCTGTCTTGTCATAGATTCTTGATTGTATGTGTATTTATCAGGATTATATATGTACAGAACCTGCATATATGAATTATACACTTATGGTTTTCTCCTGTGTACAGGCCAGTAGGATGGGGGTAGAATGTGTCTTGGCCCTGCTTGAAGCCACCCCAGAGACGCCCGCCTGTGTGGTATCTTTATGTGGAAACCAAGCTGTCCGCCTGCCTCTCATGGAATGTGTGCAGATGGTGAGTGCTTGAGCCAGTTTAAAGCCGGGTATTAGCTAAAGCTATAGGAAACAATCACTGTGTTGAGTTTCAGTACTTGGCAGACGTTCCATGCCATGACAGTCTCTACTGTAAATACTTTTGTATGCCTTGTGTGCTGCAGTCAAATACAGATTGCTGACCAGAGGTACTGACGTAATACCTGGAGAAGGTACCTATTACAATCATTGATGTAAGAAAGGGTATGCGAAGCAGCTCTCGCAACATTTTTTCAAAATGGCTTTCCCTTAGGGTGCGTTCACACGCTATTATTAGCAGCGGGTTGCCCGCTTCGGGAAACCCGCTGTGAGTTAAGCTACCATTCATTTGAATTAGTCCGCGGAGAGTGCGCAAATCTGACACTATTGTGGACTGTCTGTGGACCCATTTAAATCAATGGTAGCGTAACTCGCAGCGGGATTCCTCCAGCGGGAAACCAGCAGCTAGTAATAGCGTGTGAACGCACCCCAAGGCTAAGTTTCCACTTGTTTTTTTTGTGGCCCAGAAAAATGCCAGAAAAAATGCCACAGCATTTTCCTGTGTTTGGTGTTTTTTTTCTTGCATTTTTTGCCTTTTTGTGGAAATTGCTTTTTTGGCCCCTTTGCCGTTTTTCCAAATTTGTTGGGTACCAAAAGAAAAGGATGCAGTAGTGATGGAAAAAATGTATTTTACGAAATTTATATTTTTTATTAATATAATTTATTTTATAATTAATATAAATTTGTATTAATTTTCAAACAGGGATCAAAAAGGGCACAAAAATTTAGCCGACAATAATAAAAATGTAGTGTGTGTTTTTTTCACTTTTTTTTAAACATTTATTTTTATATTTTTTAGGTAGTACTACTACTCCTAGCATGGAACACACTGTTCCATGATGGGAGTAGTAGTTCCTGTACTAATAGACAGATCGCCCCAGGTGTCACTCCTGACACCCGATGCGTTCGTCCATAATATAGCAGAGATGCGGAGCTCGCCCGCATCTCTGCACTATACTCCAGGCCGGCCAGTGATGTGAATAGAAATTCACATCACTCATTCATATTTTCCGACCAGAGTGGGGATTGGCTGTATCAGTTTTTTTGCCAGACTGAAAATTGTGGCATACCACTTTTTTCAGTCCAGCGACAAAACCGGATATGGTGCAGAAATGAGCCAACCGGATTCACAATCTGACTCCGGCTGGCCCATTTAAATGAATGGGATGCGACAGCCAGATGGCTAAAATGTGGTGTAAATGCACCCTTAGGCTAAGTTTCTACTTGGTTTTATTTGGGGGGGGGGGGGGGAAACGCCAAGAAAAACGTAAATTCTGCCGTCATGGTGTTTTTTCGGCCAAAAAAACGCTGCGGACATATGTTAGCTGTAAATCAATGAGAAATTGCAAAATTATTTTTCCTCGTGGCGTTTTTTCAGTTTGGTGTTTTTTTTTATACTTTTGGCATTTTTTGCAAAGTTGAGAAGTCTATGCCCAGAGTGGGGATTGGCTAGATGGTGGCAGCCAATCACCGCTCTGAGGGAAATATGAATGTTTTCTATTCACATCACTGGCCGGAGTATAGAGCAGAGATGAGAGCGATGTATAGAACTGCTCCGCATGTCTGCTATATTATGGACGATTGCATTGGGTGTCACGACTGACACCCGGGCCGATATGTCTATTAGTACAGGTACAGGAATTAAGTAATGTGATAGACAGACCCCTATTTTAATATTCAGGGACTCTATAGTAACAGGGACTTTTCCTCAGGACTGGTGCATGGCAAATGTGGTGCCAATATTTAAAAAGGGATCAAAAGGTGACTCCGGGAATTATAGACCTGTTAGTTTGACCACCGTTGTATGTAAATTGTTTGAGGGTTTTCTAAGGGATGCAATTCTGGAGTATCTTGATAAAAATAAATGTATGACCCCATATCAGCATGTCTTTATGAGGGATCGGTCCTGTCAAACTAACCTAATCAGCTTTTATGAGGAGGTGAGCTTCAGACTGGACCAGGGTGAATCACTGGATGTCGTATATCTGGATTTTTCCAAAGCATTTGATATGATTCCACATAAACGGTTGGTGCATAAAATGAGAAGGTTTGGGCTGAGGGAGAATGTGTGTAAGTGGGTAAGTAACTGGCTCAGTGATAGGAAACAGAGGGTGGTTATTAATGGTACTTATTCTGATTGGGTGACTGTTACTAGTGGGGTACCACAGGGGTCTGTCTATGGTTCTGTTCTATTAAATATATTTATTAATGACCTTGTAGAGGGGCTGAATAGTAAAGTAGCAATCTTTGGAGATGACACTAAACTCTGTAAAGCGGTAAACACAATAGAGGACAGTGCACTGTTACAAATGGATCTGGATAGGTTGGAGGTTTGGGCTGGAAAGTGGCAGATGAGGTCCAACACTGATAAATGTAAGGTAATGCACATGGGGAGGAAAAATCCGGCCTGGGATTATGTATTAAATGGGAGTACACTTGGGACAACTGACGTGGAAAAGGATTTAGGAGTTTTAGTTAACAGTAAATTTTGCTGTAGTGACCAGTGTGGGGCAGCTGCTGCCAAGGCAAATACAATCATGGGGTGCATCAATAGGGGCATAGATGCCCACAACAAGGAAATAATTCTACCGCTGTACAAATCACTAGTCAGACCACACATAGAATACTGTGTACAGTACTGGGCACCAGTGTACAAGAAAGATATAGTGGAGCTGGAGGGGGTTCAAAGACGGGCAACCAGAGTAATACGGGGAATGGGAGGACTACAGTATCCAGAAAGATTATCAGAATTTGGGTTATTTAGTTTAGAAAAAAGAAGACTTAGGGGAGACCTAATAACTATGTATAAATATATCAGGGGACAGTACAGAGATCTCTCCCATGATCTATTTATACCCAGGACTGTATCTATAACAAGGGGGCATCCTCTACGTCTAGAGGAAAGAAGGTTTCTACACCAGCACAGACGGGGGTTCTTTACTGTAAGAGCAAAAAGAGTTCAAAAGGGGTCTGGATGCATTTTTGGAGAGTAATAACATTATAGGTTATGGATTTTAGATTTATAGGGACAGGGATTTATTCTGACTGCCATATTTGGAGTCACAAATGAATTTTTACCTCTAGTATGAGGGTTTTTTGCCTTCCTCTGGATCAACTCAGTAGGGACTCATTAGGGATATAGGTTGAACTTGATGGACTTTCGTCTTTTTTCAACCTTATGAACTATGTTACTATTAGAGATGAGCGAACTTACAGTAAATTCGATTTGTCACGAACTTCTTGGCTCGGCAGTTGATGACTTATCCTGCGTAAATTAGTTCAGCCTTCAGGTGCTCCGGTGGGCTGGAAAAGGTGGATACATTCCTAGTAAAGAGTCTCCTAGGACTGTATCCACCTTTTCCAGCCCACCGGAGCACCTGAAAGCTGAACTAATTTACGCAGGATAAGTCATCAACTGCCGAGCCGAGAAGTTCGTGACGAATCGAATTTACTGTAAGTTCGCTCATCTGTAGTTACTATGTTACTCCCATCATGGAACAGTCTGTTCCATGCTGGGAGTAGTAGTACTACCTTAAAAAGGTAAAACACAGACACTTTATTAAATATTAATTAAAATTTTTAAATTTTTTTCTATCACTACTGCATCCTTTTTTATTTTTTTGGTACCCAACTAATTTTGGGTACCAAAAAAACAGCAAAGGGGCCAAAAATGCTATTTCCACTCAAATGCAAAAAACACAAGGAAAATGCTGTGACGTTTTTTTCTGCTTGGAAATTCTGTTGCAGCAGGTCCCATTATTTTCAATGGGATAAGGCTGCACCATGCACATGGTGGGCTTTCCGTGGCGGAAAAATCTGCCTCGGATATTTTGATTCCAGCCTCCGCAGAAAAAATTGACATGTCAACTGTTTCTGCAGAATATGCTTAGAAATGCATTGTAGTCTATGGAGATGGCACATTTCCATATGGTCCGACTGTCTGCAGAATGTCCAGCTGGACATTCCGCCGTGTGAACATAGCCCAAGTCTCTACACCTCTTTATAACACTCATCTTAATGTCCTAATCATTCATGTGATGCACTGATATGTATATACTGAAATCTCATCATCTAGTGCAGTGATACCCAACATGTGGCTCACCAACTGTGGCAAAACAACAACTCCCAGCATGCACAGACAGCTTGTGCCTATCAGCGCATGCTGGAAGTTGAACTTTTGCAACAGAGCCACAAATTGCATAAAAATGATCCAGTGCAAAACAAAAGGGGGCCACCCCCCAGGCATAGGAACTGGTTATACTCACAACATCTGCATTCCCTATGTCCATGTGTGGTCATGATGTGGTCAGTCTGGACAGTCAGGTCTGCCTGTGACAAGAATCCAATGACCTTTGCTACATGTTGGCTCAGAAGTAATCCTAAGAAAAATTCCTGTATAATGTGCACATTAGTATTTTTATTTTTTTCCCTAAGACTCAAGAAGTCCAGAAGGCGATGGATGAAAGAAGATTCGAAGACGCTGTAAGGCTGCGTGGAAGGTACATATCTACAACACATTTGCAGAATTTCAGGGTATGCATGTATGCAGTTTTGATGCGCTGGATTTGATGCACAGAATTTTCTGCTGCAGATTTCAATGTAAAACAAATGACTGAGCACGGCTTCTAATCTGCAGTTACAAATCCTGCGCATCAAATCTGCGCAGGATCCTGTATGTGTGAATGTACCCTGAACTTACTCTTAAAATAAATAGCTCAAATCTGCAGCATCAAATCTGCAGGATCAAATCTGCAGCAGATTAAGTATGTGTGAACGTACTCTAAGGCTATGTTCACAGTGTATAATTTTATTTTATGTGCTCAGTTTTGGTCCATAATCGAAAAAAAACGTCCACAATTTCTTTTTTTGCACCCACATTTTTGCTGTTTATGGCTATAAATGTGCACGTAAAATAAAATATGCCACTAAATTTTATATTGTGTGAACATAGCTTTAGGGTACATTCCCAAGTTGTAGATTTACTGCAGGTCATTTGGAAAAAATGTATGTTGCAGACATGCAGAAGCTCAGTTGCAGAAAATCATCAGCAGATCAACAGCATGTGAATGTGCCCCTGCACACGTACAGTATTCTGCACAGATTTGATGCGCTGGATTTTATGCTGCAGATTCCAATGTAAACTAAATGACTGAATACAGCTTGAAATCCTGCTCATCAAATCTGCGCAGAATACTGTATGTGTGAATAGACCCTTAAACAGTAAACCAAAACATTGCACAAATGTAATATGTAAGCATATAATGATAGTAAAATGTCAAGGAAAGTAAAGTCACCTATTGGGAGAACCGTGTTCCCATTACCCCTAATCTAAAGGAAGAGGCTGCCACCCATAATGTTCTTAGAGTATGTTCACATGACAAAAAATGTGCAAAATATTTGCTGGGAAAACATTCTGCACCTTTGAATTATCTGCTCAGGGACTCATTAGGGTTATAGGTGGAATTGATGGACTCTGGTCTATTTTCGACCTTATGAACTGTGTTGCTATCTGGCACTAGGACCGCTTGGAAATGCGACGTCTCATGGACAGCAATGCATTTCTGAGCAAAATCCTCAATAAGAATAGACAAGTCTATGGTTTTTACGGACCCTGAAATTGGGATATCTGCTGCAGAAACATCTGCCGTGGAACCTCCACTGTGTGCACATTGCACCAGAATCCCATTAAAATCAATGGGACTCCGCTGTAGCAGAATGTCCATGCAGAATATTCTGGTGGAATTCCGCACGGACATTCCACCATGTGAACATACCCTCAATGTCTTTGATAGAAAAATCCCTTTAGGTTCAAATGATCCTAGGCATAACAGGGATGTTGTATAGACGAGATGATCACATTAGAGCAGATTTATATGGTGGCCTGTGTATAACTGATATGATGGCATTTGTGCTCATGCCCAGGTGGCTTTTTTTCTGCTGTTCCACTTTACTGGCAGTAACTGTAAGTAGAAGCTGCATGGAAGAGAAAGCTAGTTCTACATGGCAGAGACATACCGGGAAGTCACAATAGGGCAGCATGTTGAGCTAACGTAATGTGATCTTGCAGGGTGGCATGCAGCACACCTAAGATTAAAGGGATACTCCAGTGTTTAAAAACGTATCCCCTATCCACATCATCTTCAGAAAAAGGGCTTGAATCTCCTTGCTGTGCCGTATTGGCACCTGCTCTATGCATTCTTTAGGGAAACACCCAAGATATGGGAAGCAGTTGTACATCTCTGGCGCTCCCATAAATAATTCATGGGGCATGTGCCAATCCTGCTCTACAGGAAGATTCGGGGCCCTGTTCTGGAGATTGCAGGGGTTCCAATGGTTGGACACCTACAATCACTTTTCCCCTATTCTGTGAATAGGGGGATACATTTTTAAATCTGAGAGTACCCCTTTAAGTCTTGTTGTTCCATAGGATCACTGGGGGAAATTTATCAAAACCTGAACAAAGTAAAAGTTGGCCAGTTGCCCGTAGCAACCAATCAGCTCGCTTCTTTCATTTTTAACAAGGCCTCTGCAAAAAGAAAGAAGCAATATGATTGGTTGCTATGGGCAACTGGGCAACTTTTCCTCTGGACAGGTTTTGATAAATTTCCACCATTGTGTCACAACATCCCATACGATCATGTCCCATCTCCAATACATTCTGTTATGGCTATTGGCGAAGGATAATACTTGGATTCGACTCCACATGCCAAACACCAATGAAGAGCTGCAAATGGCGACAATCTTAAACTCTGCGCTTATCAGCCGTATTAAGTCTGTCTACTTGGATGTCAGTTGGTATATAGATATTCCAATCATAGGCCTGCGGCATTCTGTTCTCTCCTCCCTATATAAATAGAGGGATAACTCCGTTTTTGCATAAATCAAGGTTCCGGCGGGTTAGACTAGATTCATCCGAATAAGGTGGAAACTATAATGTCATATATCGTTTCATTACTTTGATCTCTCTTTAGGTGAAAATGAGTGTATCAAAAATGTTTTCTTAATATTTCAGGAGTTTCGAGAACAACCTCAACACATACAAACTCCTCTCCCATAAGAAAAATATATCTGAACTTCCAAAGGTAAATAACATTTCTGTATTACTATACTACACTTACATTGCTGATACTATTTTTATATCCTACAACAGTGTTTTCCAACCAGGGTTCCTCCAGCTGTTGCAAAACTACAACTCCCAGCATGCCCGGACAGCCTTCGGCTGTCCGGGCATGCTGGGACTTGTAGTTTTGCAACAGCTGGAGGCACCCTGGTTGGGAAACACTGACCTACAAGATCATTTGTTTACATTTATTTACATTTTTACGTGTTTATATTAAGTTATATAAATATTGGGGGAGATTTTTCAATCTGTCTTATAGTACGATTCTATGTTGCCCATAGCGACCAATCACAGCTCAGCTTTCATTTTACCAGCGTAAAATGAGAAATAAAAGCTGAGCTCTGCTTGCTTAAAACAAAAAGTTTATCTTGTAATCTTACTATTTGGCTATTTTGGTCTCCCGAGATACAGTTTTTGTGTTTTTTTCTTCAAATATAGCAGGGAATCTGCTGCATTTTGGTGTGCCACACTTTTGGTGTCACAAGTCGGCCCTAAAGTCGCATGTGAGGAGGGGGAACCCCCCCCCACACATCCCCTCCATGCAAAGTTGAGTCCCTTCCAGCCTTCTACCCACCCCCGCAAGCTGCTTAAGGGTACGTTCCCACTTGGCGTATACGCAGCGTATTTCATGCTGCGCAAAATCTGCAGCAGCAGCGGTAAATATGTTGCGTATCCCCCTCGCTCACCATTCACACAGGGCTTTACGGCGGCAGCCCTATCCGTGTAGTGAGTTTTGGAGGCGGAGCCGCCCGTCACAATCACGCCGACACACGGCCCCGCCTCCAAAACTCACTACACTTTTATTATAAGGTTTTCTATTGAAGAATTAGGGGCAAAAAGTCTTATAAAAACAGCAGTTTAAGATACATTGCATTTCTTTTGACATTTTTTTCCTCCCATAGAAGTCTATAGGAGGAAAAACAGCAAGATTTCCTCAAAGTATGTCATCCCCTCAACATGCTGTGATTTTGGCAAACTGCCCTTGAGCCTATTAACGTCGCAAGATGGTGGCAAACCACCCCCTTCCCCCAAAAGAAATGCTGCACGGTTTGATGTTTCATATTCCATATTGACTCTCAGCTAACATCTGGCCAGATTGATATTATAAAGATTTTGGGGGAGATTTATCAAATCCTGTCCAGAGGAAAAGTTGCTGAGTGGCCCATAGCAACCAATCAGATCGCTTCTTTCATTTTTTAGAGGCCTTTTCAAAAGTGAAAGAAGCAATCTGATTGGTTGCAATGGGCAACTCAGCAACTTTTCCTATGGACAGGTTTTGATAAATCTCCCCCCTTTATTTTTTATAAGGGGGAGGGGGGGGTTATACACTTGGTTGCTATGGGCAACAGAGACATCATTCTCTCAGGCCACTTTTTAAATCTGCCCACAATGTATTTGTTATCTAGATATATTCCTATATGGACTTTACAATCATTACACGTGCGCTGTTCTATCACTATTTTATTGGTTTAGTATTTGAAACTAATGTTAATCTTTAATAAGATTGGAAGCAAAGGTGTTAGGCTGGATTCACATCTGCGTCAGAGGCGAACAGAGTAGGCCGGCAATAAGGTCCTGTTTACACCTTAGAATTCTGTACAGGTTCCGCTTCCAGCAAACTCCTATTGATCTCAGTGGGCTTCTAAAATAATTCCTGTGCAGAATATATCCAATCTTCCACAAAATACAATTTTGCTATGGAATTCGGTGACTATTCTCCAGGAGGCTGCTGTAAGCAGAATCCACACACAATTTCCGTGGTGTGAACGGAGCCTAAAGGAGCCTTACAGACCCCATTGACTTTAGTGTGGTCTGTTGGCTTTCTGGCTTTTATTTATTTTTTACTTTTAAATAGTGTCGAGTATGTTTTTTTCTTCTTAAGTTATTTGAACCGATTTTGGGATGGAGACCCTAAGCGGAGCTTCTGACTCAGATGTGAACCTAGCTTTACTTTTAGATTGTGCCCCCAATGCAAAATCTGTGACAAGGTCCCATATCTACCATATACCATTCTTTGTCTTCTTATGGGACAAAAGTGCTTTGGGGCCCCATTACGATTGCAACCTCTGCAGCCCCTATAGTTCCTCCCCCGATTACGAGAGAGCAGCCCTGACATAGAGAGGGGGCACTACCTCCCCATTAGTCAGGAATGGGAATATATAAAGAAAGTGGCCTATCCCTTCCTCTGTGCTGGTTCAGGCAACCCAATTCTGACAGGACGAGTATGGCGACACGATCCAGTGGCGTCAAAATGGAGATAGATATATGGGAATATGTTACTGGTGAATCCAACTCAGGACTGATGAACAATGTGTATTGTTTATCCTGCATAACTAATAACTAACCTGATAAAGTAATGATGTTCTCTTCTTCCTAACTGGACAACCAGTGTAGTGTACGTAATTTATATGTTTAATGCTCAAGACTAGCCGCCATTTCTAAATAAAGTGCTGTAATACTGCATGGGGTGGATCTATTTTAGCTTGCACGCATTCCTACTGCATGAACAAATTATATTTCTACTTGCTGGGTCCTTGCTACTATTACCCACTAACTCTTTACCAGCTCTTCTTCTCGTATCTTCTTTTTATTGTAGTAAATTAACTAACACATTTACTTCTACTTACTTTAATGCCACATGTAACCAGTGAGGGCCAAAGTATATAGGAACTCTACTCTTTCACTAGTGTTCCCCCAACTGTTGTTCTCCAGCCGGAGCAAAACTGCCAAACTGCCGAAGGCTGTCAAGGAGGGCATGATGGGAGTTGTAGTTTTGCATCGGCTGGAGAGCCACAGTTAAACACCATTAAACACCAATATTCTTTTTTTAATCTAATTAGCTCAGAAATGATCTATTTTGTTACTATAAAATGGGCAGAGCAAAGGACTTTACTGCACGCTGCTGCCAAATGCTCAATAACCCGACAGCTGTCTCTCCTCTCCCCTCCATACATATGCACACTCCACACACCTGAGCATACATGTGCTCTGAATGGAGAGAGAAGAGTAAGCCACTGCCAGACTTATTTCCCTAAAAAGCAAAAATATTGGGCATTGGGCAAAAATATTAAGTCTAAGTTTCTACTTGTTTTTTTTGTCCTGTGTTTTTTGGTTTGAAAAAAACACCTGAAAAAACTGCAGTGCAATTTCCTTGTTTTTTCATTTGTGTGGAAATAGCATTTTTGGCACCTTGGCAGTTTTTTTTTGGTACCCAAAATTTGTTGGGTACCAAAAAAAATTTAAAAAAAAGGATGCAGTAGTGATGGAAAAAAATTTATTTAACAAAATGTAATTTTTTTTATAACTAATATTTAATTAATTTTTAATAGAGTGTGTGTGTGTTTCACTTTTTTTTCTCTATTTTTTTTTACATTATTTTAGGTAGTACTACTACTCCCAGCATGGAACAGACTGTTGTCAGTCTGACACTGGTGTCAGTCTGATACCTGATGCGATTGTCCATAATGTAGCAGAGATACATCGCTCGCATCTCTGCCCTATACTCTGGCCAGTGATGTGAGTAGAACATCACTCATTCATATTTTCAGTGGTGATTGGCCGGATGGTTGCAGCCAATCACAGCTCTCAGAGGGAAATATGAATAAGTGGCCGGCCGGAGTATAGTGCAGAGATGTGAGTGCTGTATAGAGCCGCTCCGCATCTCTGTAATAGACAGGACGATCGCAGCGGGTGTCAGGAGTGATACCTGCTGTGATCTGTTCTTACCTGCATGTACTACTACTCCCAACATGGAGCACACTCTGCTCCATGATGGGAAATGTAGTACCTGCAATAATAGACAGATCGCGGCGAGTGTAACTTCTGACACCTGTTGCGATCTGTCTATTAATGCAGGTACTACAGCTCACAGTATGGAGCAGAGTGTGCTCCATGTTGGGAGTAGTAGTACCTGCAGTTAAGGAAAGATCACAGCGGATGTCACTCCCAACACCCGCTGTGATCCTCCTGTATAATGTATAGATGCGGGCAGCCGCTCTTCTATAGTCCCCTGCACTGACGTATATATACACCTATTCATATTTCCCACAGAGAGTTGTGATTGGCTGGAACCATCTGGCCAAACAGCTAGAAATATGAATAAGTGTATATATACTTCAGTGCAGGGGACCATAGAAGAGCGGCTGGCCGCATCTATACATTATACAGGAGGATCGCAACGGGTGATCTGTCAATTAGTACAGGTACTACTACTCCCATCATGGAACAGTGTGTTCCATGCTGGGAGTAGTAGTACTACCTAAAAACATGTAAAAAGTAAAGAAAAAAAAGTGAAACACACACACACTACTTTTTTATTCCCAGCTACATTTTTAGGTCCCTGCCCGCCCACATAAATTGATCCCTGTTTAAAAATTAATAACAATTTTGTAATAAAAAAGATAAATTTCGTTAGATACAATTTTTTCCATCACTACTGTATCTTTTTTTTTTTTTTTTTAAATGGTACCCTCCGAAATTTTATTAAAAAAGGTATCTCCATCACTTGGATCACTAAAGTCCAAAAGAGAATAAAAACCGCCTGAAAAAATGCCAAAGTTAAAACCCACATGGCGTTGTTCTTGGCGTTTATTTTACTTCCATAGACTTCTATGGGAGAAAAACGCCACAATTTCAGGGGAAAAAACGCCAGTGGCTCAACATGCTGCGGCAGAATTGGCTTTTTTCTTGGCGTTTAAAAAAAAATAAAAAACAAGTAGAAACTTAGCCTAAATCCAACCTGCCTGAATTTTTTATCCTCCCAAATCTGCTGTCAGGGAGAAAGTCGGAAGGCTCCAAGGGTACGTTCACATGGGTGGATTTATTTGCGGGTTTCCGGCTGCATATTTGAAAGGGGGCGGGCTCTTTTCGGCTGTCCGCAGCAGATTTTCCGCTGCGGAAAAGCTGCCGCAAGCCCCTATGAAATTAGTAGTGTCTGCAGCGGATTTTCTGCTGCGGAAATTACGTAGCGGAAAATCTGCTGCGGACAGCTGCCTGCCCCCTTTCAAATACGCTGCGGAAAACTGGTAAATAAATCTGCCCGTGGGAACGTACCCTTATACACATTAGATGGCTAGCTGTTCTCCCTGAAATCATTTTGTTATATAAAACATTACATATTCAGTTGGGCGACAATACCTAGTTAGTATCGATTTTTACTCTACCAATAGGACTACTTTAGGTAGGAGCTACATGGCTATTTTGGCTGCAACAATGGTGGCACAGCCAAAGATCACTGAGTTGTGGTTTAAGGGGTACTTCAGTGGAAATTATATTTTTTTTAAATCAACACATGCCAAAAATGTTAACAGATTTGTAAAATACTTCTATTTGTAAATCTTAATCCTTCCTGTACTTATCAGCTGCTGTATACCACAGAGGAACTTATTTTCTTTTTAAATTTATTTCCTGTCTGACCACAGTGCTCTCTGCTGACAAATCCCTATAGCAAACCTATCCTGCTCCTCTCTCCTTCTGCTTGACACGGACAGAGGTGGCAGCAGAGAGCACTGTGGTTAGACACAAAAGAACTACACAACTTCCTCTGGAGCATACAGAAGCTGATAAGTACTGGAAGGAGTAAGATTTTTATATAGAAGTAATTTACAAATCTGTTTAACTTTTTGGCATGAGTGGATTTAAAAAAAAAAAAAATTGTTGTGAGATTTGTGTAAACACAATGCTTTTGACTGTGTTGTGTTCATTAGCTACTTTTCAGCCAGCTTTTCTTGCCATCGGTTCTATATAATTTTCAATTTTTCCTTATAGAGTAACTTCAATGTGGCTGTGTTGAACGTGGGCGCTCCTGCTGCTGGAATGAATGCTGCCGTCAGATCTGCCGTGAGGGTGGGAATCACTGAAGGACACAAAATGTTCGCTGTAAATGATGGTTTTGAAGGATTTGCCAAGGGACAGGTGAGCATATCATAGTTACCAATAATTTTGAAAAATTGGGACATTTAAAGGGGAACTCCTGTACTTAACGGGTAAGTGTCTGAACGCAGGGGGTCCAACCGATGGGACCCCCACAATCTCCTGTCTGGCGCCTCTGAATATTTGTTGGAGCACCAGTTCTTCTTGTGTATGGGTCAGCGGTGGTATACAGGACCCCTGTCTATGAAAGAGCCAGAGATACACGAGTGTTGTGCTCGTGTATCTCCGCTCTCCCATAGATATACATGAAGGAGGCGTGTTGACCATCACTTTGTACCGTGAGGTTGAGGATAAGATGCTAAGTACCAGAGGTCCCCTTTAAGCCCAACCCAGAACCAATTCCATGGGTGACCCATGGGTAGCCTCATCTGGCACTGCCCTTATCCCCAATTAATGTTTAGAGTTGTTTTATTTTTCCTTCATAGATTCAAGAGATAAAATGGGGAGGTGTTGGCGGCTGGACCGGCCAAGGGGGATCTCTCCTGGGCACCAAAAGGTAATTTATGTACACAGTGAATATTTTTCTACATTATTCTTTCATACGGCATATAATGACGATCAGACTTCAGTTACATGGCTGGGAGACTTGGCAGCAATACAGTAAATCAAATTTTCTTTTCACGTTACAGAACTTTACCTGCAAAATATTTTGATCAGATTGCTGAACAGATACGTGCAAATAACATCAATGCTTTTCTTGTCATCGGGGGGTTCGAGGTACATTTCTGTCCACTCATGAATATTTATTTTCTTTCTCTGTTATAGTTTACTCTTCTTGTTAAGTATGAGGCTAACAAAAGTGGTTTATTTTCCTCCATTTACCTTTAGTGAATCTACACTAATATATTAGGAAATGGTATAAATAACAATTCCCTTTTAAATCTATGCTTAAACTGTCAGAAAATGCTGACATGATATTTAGGCTGGTGTCATTTTTGGAAAACTGTCACTGTGTTTTTTTATTTTGAGCCAAAGCCAGAAATGGATCCAAGCAGGAAGTAGAAGAGAAGAAATGAGAAGACAAGTTGGTTCTTCATACAGTATGTTCTGTTCCTTTTGGGTCCACTTCAGGCTTTGGATCAAAAACTGCCATGTAAAACAAATAGAATATCAGTGGCATATGACATTAAAGGGGTACTCCACTGCCCCAGCATTCGGAACATTTTGTTCCGAACGCTTGGAGCAGGCGGCAGATGTCGTGACATCATGGTCATGCCCCCTCAATGCAAGTCTATGTGCAGCACCCGTCGTTTGTTTAGAACACTGGGTGCGGGCAGCAGGGGTCATGCCGTCACACCACGCCCCCTCAATGCAAGTCTATGGGAGGGGGCGTGGCGGCCCTCCCATAGGTTTGCATTGAGGGGGCCTGATGTGACGGCATGACCCCTGCCGCCAGCACCCAGTGTTGTAAACGAACGACGGGTGCTGCACAGAGATGGCGGGGGTCCCAGCTGTGAGACGCCCGCGATCAGACATCTTATCCCCTATCCATTGAATAGGCGATAAGATGTCTAGGAGGGTAGTACCCCTTTAACACCTGATAGGTAGGGGTCTCAGGAATGATCTCTTGACCCTATTCTGACAGGTGAGACATTTGCTGTATCCTGGTAGATCTTGTATGGTGAGTTGGCCATGCATGTCCATGACTCTCTCCATTCAAGTACATGGGAGTTATAGAAATTGCAATACACCATATATATCAGTGTACTTTAAATAGGCACTATCACTTTAAAAGACATGCCAAATGTTTTGATCAGTTGGAGCCTGAACACTCAGCGTGCAAAACAGGTCCCCTGCTATCTATCTGCCACATGACTGAGACAAACTTACTTGCTCTGAGAATTTCTAACTCAATTTTGTCGCATGGAAACTCCAGGTGGAATCCACTTTGAAGCATCCTCCCATTGCTGTCAGTGGGATTCCGCTACCAAATTTCAACTGGAAAAAAAAACATGTTCATCCTTTTGATGGAATTCCATGTGACCTGCATGTTCGTGTTGACTGCACAGGTCCCAGGAGCGGCGGCGGCGGCGCCTGGTGCACTGTGATCTCTGCCTGGAGTTTGTGTGAAAGTATCCTAAGTGTATACAGAGAGTGGGGAGAGAGTAGAGCTCAGTGATTGTTCTAGTGATCGGGATTTTAACATTCAGATCCCAACCGATCAAAACCTTTGACCTGTCTGTAGGACAAATCAACAGTTTTTTAAAGCAAGAGGTACACTTAAATTATTTTTAAGAAGTAAATCATGTTTATTTATCCATATAAAGCTATGTTCACATCACAAAAGCTCCTAGCGTTTGTGCTAAAGATATCCCTAGGAACTAATTAGCTGACTTATGCCCTAAGAGTGTCCTTTCGGGCTCCCTCAGCCCAGTATATGTTGATATACCACCCCCCAGTAAAAAAAATAAATAGCATACAAAGTGTGTATTTAATATGGGAGCCTTTCAAAAGGAGAACTCCAGCCCAAACTAACTTATCCCCTATCCACAGTAGCTGATTGTGGGGGGGGTCCGACTGCTGGGACCCCCCACGATCTCTAAAAGCGGGACGCGGCTCTGAGAAGCATGTGCTGCAGATGGCATGTACTTCTTTCATTTCTGTGGGAGCTCCAAAGAGACCAGAGTACAGCACTGTGGTATCTCCGGTGCTCCCATAGAAATGAATGGGTTTTACCTTCACCCCCCTCGCCCCATATAGTGCTCGTGATCATCCTAACGTTGTTTATTGTCTTTCCCATGTCTACAAAATATCAGATTCTGGGTCATGGGGATTCTACTATCTGTTTGCTCCGATGGTTTCCATTTTCTTCTGTCAGACTTCACCATGGCGATCTCATTGCTTATGTTCTGTTTCTGTGCCTTTGATAAGTGTGAACCACTTGCATTGCATTGTACTGCTTTCTTATGTTCCTGCTGATTTTTCTTGTACGTCTTTATAATTCCTAAAACAAAAAAAATTAGAGTCTACAAAAAAATAAATAAAATTGGAGTGTGTGCTGTCTACCGATAGATCACACGCGCTTCACTGTCAGCCGGGTTCCCGTACCAGAGATCCACAATCAGGATAGGGGATCAGTTAGTTTTGGCTGGAGTTCTCCTTTAACAAATGGATTCCTCTGTGGACAACCAATCTCAGGCCTCTGTCGGAGGTGTCTGTCAGGAGCTTTGGGGAAGATTTATTAAAACCTGTGCAGAGGCAAAGTTGCCCAGTTGCCCATAGCAACCAGTCAGCTTACTTCTTACATTCTTAACAAGGCCTCTGAAAAATGAAAGAAGCGACCTGATTGGTTGCTATGGGCAACTTTCCTTTCCACATGTTTTGATAAATCTCCCCCTTTATCCTGGTGCTTACGTCAAACAAAGCCCATTAACATGATGTGAACAGGGCCTTATTTATGTTCTGTTTTTATGTGTTCTTACATGTGTTGACAATCATGTTTTATTGTCTTTTTGATTAGCATTATGTTTTATTGTCTTTTTGATTAGCATTATGTTTTATTGTCTTTTTGATTAGCATTATGTTTTATTGTCTTTTTGATTAGCATTATGTTTTATTGTCTTTTTGATTAGCATTATGTTTTATTGTCTTTATGGTCAGCAGTCTGTTTTTTGTCTTTATTTATGATCAGCATTCTGTTCTATTATGTTTTATTATGCTTTGTCTTTTACTGTGTGTAGTGGTTCCTTCCCAAGTATATCTGTGTGCTGTGGTAGAAATGGCGTTTTCCCGTGGCCCCTTAAGCTCTATATTCCCCCTCTACAACCACTGTGTCTCTTTTTTATTTCCTCCCTGCACTGCGCCCGTGCCTCTCAGGCCTACTTGGGACTGATGGAACTGACTGTTGCCCGAGGGAAATATGATGAATTCTGTATCCCAATGGTTATGGTCCCTGCTACTGTCTCCAACAATGTGCCGGGTTCAGATTTCAGCATTGGCGCAGATACTGCTCTGAACACTATAACAGATGTAAGTTTAATCTGACTCACTTGAGTGCACTTACTTATCTCACACAGCACTGTCATCCCATGACTGTGGTCTTATTTATCAGAGTTTAAAAAAAATCTAGATGCATCTGAGGCCCGGGGAGAGACCCTTTATATCTGAAATGCCCATCTGTCCACCCAGCCTCACCTACAGTATGTTCAACCTTCAAATTTTCTGCTTTATAGGTGGCACCAGACTACGAAGCAGACACATTTCTAGTAAAGACCTATAAGGGTATGTTCACTCGCTGGAATATTCCGCACGGACATTCTGCTGCAGCAGAGTCCCATTGATTTCAATAGGATTCTGCTGCACTTTGCACATGGTGGAATTTCCCTGGAAATCCGATAAGACATGTGTTTTCTTTATGCAGATTTCGCCCGATAATGCGCTGCCATCTATGAGACAGCGCATTTCCTAGTGCCCGTCAGAACTTTCAAATGTGCGGCATGTCCGCCCGTGTTTTCCAGGTGGACATTCCGCTAATTTTCCTACCGTGCGAACATACCCTAACAGTGTTTCCTAACCAGGGTGCCTTCAGCTGTTGCTAAACTACAACTCCCAGCATGCTGGGAGTTGTAGTTTTGCAACAGCTGGAGGCACCCTGGTTGGGAAACACTTACCTATAATATAGCTGCCTCAGCCCATTTTTAATCCCAAACCTGGCTTATTCCCTAAAGTAATATCTCATTTTGGACATGCAAACTCTGATCAATAAAGCCACAAGTAACACCCCATGAAGGTGAGTATTGCATGCTGCATGCTTAACGCTGTTTGCACTCTCTTTCTTGCTGCGCATTGTCACCTCATGACTGCACATGGCTGGTAGCGTCAGCTTAGTAGACCTCTAGATTGCTAGCATTTATTTTACGCCATTGTTCTGCAGCTCAATTGCTTGCCTGTAGTAAAGCCAGTGAATGCTGTTTGGTGGCATTCTGCTAAAGCTATCCTGTAAAACCAGTTGCTTTACAAAGCAATAAGGCATGTTGAGAAAAGTACCGTATGCTGTGACCTTCGTGAGCGAGTATGGATCAGTACTGGACATCCAGCTACGACTTCTGGGTCCATCTTTACTGTTTCTCAAGTATGCAAACCTCTGTAGAAATGTCATTCTTATTCTTGGTCTAGTAGAAGAGTCCAAGGATCCAGCAAGATTATTGTTGGCTGTGGTCTGTGGTCATGGAATGGACTTTGAGTTTGCGTTGTCCTACTTGTCTATAGCATGGTTTTTATTTTTGGTCCTAAGGATATACGGTTGAGAAAAGTATCCCTAATGGGGGCATTTATAATTCCCTGCACCAGCACCAAAGGGCAGAATTGCACACATTTTTGGCGCACACCCACCTACAAAAAATTCTGCACAAAAACAGGGCTTGCCAAAAAGTTTGTGCAATTTTGCCAATCTGCACTGGCACAGGGAATGATAAAGTGCTTTAGCTTTACCAGGTAAAAGTTATTCTTAAAGGAGTAGTGTACTCCCACAGAGATACATGGAGGAGGTGTGTCGGCCGCAGCTTCCTGCGGGGATCGGAACGGTCGCTTCCGGAAAAATGCCGGGGCCCCGTTCAGGAGATCGTAGGGGGTCCCAGAGGTCGGACCCCCCAGCGATCTATAACTTATCTCCTATTCAAAGGATGCACTACTCCTTTAAGAGGTTGTATGGCAGTGTTTTACAACGTACAACACTGTTGTATGGAAAACTTCTGCCTTTGTTTCGAGAAACAGCACTGTGGGCTGTGTGGATTTGGTATTGTAGCTAAGGTCAAACAAATGGAGATGAGCTACTATACCAGACACCGGCCATGATTCAGAATGACTGTTTATGGGAAAAAGCTGATCTTTTATCCTAATCCCCCTGCCCAATCTGCATTTAGCATGTTATAGAGCAGGAGGATCTGAGCAGATTGGGTGTATGATTAAAGGGGTTATCTTGAAATAGAAAAACACAGCTAATTTCTTCCAAAAACAGCTCCATGCCTGTCCCCAGGTTGTGTGCGCTATTACAACTTGGCTCCATTCGCTTCAATGGAACTGAGCTGCAGAAACACACAGCGTTTTTTTTTAAAGAAAGATGCTCTATCCCTGGATAACCCCTTTAGGCTAAGTTTCCACTTGTTTTTTTTTACTGGCAGTTTTTAGATATCTGCCACTGCAGTTTTTGAGCCAAAGTCAGAAGTGGATCCATAAGGGAGGAGAAGTGTAAGTCCTTCCTTTATATGTCCTATTCCTTTTGAATACAATTCTGGCTTTGGCTCAAAAACTACAGTGGCAGTATTCCAAAAACTCCCAGAAAAAAAACAAGTGGAAACTTAGCCTTAAGATCCATGGGCCTGCAGCACATTTGTACATGTTGTGTGGACTATGTTGTAATACTTCTTTTTAGAGAAGGTGTTTTTACCTTGATTCAGTTTGCTGAAATCTGTGCTGCTGCTATACAGAATGATATATAGTTTTGTGGTAAAAGTTCCTGGATAACTCGTCCTATATTCATGTGAATGTTTGTTTATTTTTGGGTTAAGTGATCAAGTGAGTGGTCCTACTCAGTGATTCACAGCTTTCTTTATATGCACACTTATACACAGATAGGCCAACATTTATCATTGTCTTTAGACAATTTTTTGTGTCTACAAAAAGCTCAAAAAAGGCGAAAGCAGGGTTTATTTGCGCCTTTTTTGCGCCTTTTGGTTTACACATTTCTGCTGATTTTGAGTTGCAATCCACTGATTTTGGCAATACACATGATATGGAAGGGTTTTATGAACTGCGCCTTTTTGTAAAAAGGTGCAAAAAAGGTTCAAAGCCACTGAAAAGTCTCTAAAACTACACCAGCCCAGACTTAGCTTAGCTTTTTGGTATATGTGAATAGAGAAATTTCAGAAAATGTGGACCATTTAATGAATTTGGTGCTCCTACACATTACCAGCACACAAAAAAAGTGTAGAAAAATGCTTTACTTACACCTACAATGATAAATGCTTCACTTACACCTACAATGATACATGCTTCACTTACACCTACAATGATACATGTTTCACTTACACCTACAATGATAAATGCTTCACTTACACCTACAATGATAAATGCTTCACTTACACCTACAATGATAAATGCTTCACTTACACCTACAATGATAAATGCTTCACTTACACCTACAATGATAAATGCTTCACTTACACCTACAATGATAAATGCTTCACTTACACCTACAATGATAAATGCTTCACTCACACCTACAAAGATCAATGCTGGCCATAGTGTCAATCACTGATCAGCCCGCGTGACTACAAAGCAATTGACAGCTATCTGTGTTCGTGTCGACAGAGCTGTCAATCACTGAATAGGACCGCCCACATGACTACTTAGCCCAGTGTGAGATTTACATGAAAAGATGAAAATGAATTTTGGAACTTTTCCTACAAAGTGATATATCAATCTGCTCAGCATCTCCTGCTCTTTAACATGATGTCTGCAGATTGGACTGTATGTTCACTGTGATAGGTTTCCCTATCAGATATTCACCTCAAGACTGTTATGGTCGAGCCCACCTTAGTATAGCTGTACCTGTTTAGTATAGTTTTTTCTGAAGCTGACTTTCTTCAGACAAGACACAAATACAACAAACCCACATGCAGTTGCTGTAAAGACCCTATAACTATGCATTTCTATCAATAAAGCATGGGTGATAAGTTGTTTCTAACCATGGGAAGTTCTTAACGTGCAGTCGTAAACTAATAGGTAATAGACTTTATACAGCTTATACAGATTTATAATCCTTTCTTATGCTGCCTGTGCTCTTCCTTTTGCTACACAACCCATAACACACTGATATATGGATGCACTCAGCATTTCTGCCTCAATATATATAACGTATGGAGGCTACAGAAAGAATGAATGCTCCATAATGTCCCCCTTTTAATGCTTCCATAATTATATGACCATGATTCTAAGACTCAGTGTTTCCCAACCAGGGTGCCTCCAGATGTTGCAAAACTACAACTCCCAGCATGCCCGGACAGGCTTTGGCTGTCCAGGCATTCTGGGAGTTGCAGTTTAGCAACACCTGGAGGCACCCTGGTTGGGAAACACTGTTCCAACTGGACACCCAAAGAACAAAAACACTAATTTTATTCTGTATACTTATCTTACTGTTTTACGCTTTTTAACCAGCAATCTTAAAATTATCCAAATAAAAGTAAAACAATAAGGACGAGTAAAGAGTTAAAATGCTATGACCAGAGAAAGTGTGATGCGATAGGTACCCTGTATAATCATTAAGATTAAAGGGGAACTCCAGCCCAAATTAACTTATTCCCTATCCACAGGATTGGGGCATGTCTATGGGAGCGCTGGAGATTCTAGAGTGCTGTACTGGGGCCTCTTCGGAATGGATGGAGTGCGTACCGCACACGTTCCCCACTGAGAACCAGGGTCCCGTTCCAGAGATCACGGGGAGTCCCAGCTGTCAGACCCCCTGCGATCAGCTATTTATTCCCTATCCTGTGGATAGGGGATAAGTTTGTTTTGGCTGGAGTTCTCCTTTAAGGCTACATCCACACTGCAGAATGTACGTGCGGAGAAATTATGTGTGGACATTCTGTGCCCTGCTCCAACATGCGCCATCACCATTGACGGCAATGCCTTCCCGTTCAGATTCTGCCGAAAAAACTAACTTGTTTGGCTACATTCACACTACGGAGTTTGCATGTGTAGAAATTCTGCTCGGAAACCCTGGTGCAGCAGCTTCTTGTTTTCCTTAATAGGATTTTGCTGCACTGTGCACATTATGTAAATTCAAACTCCGGTTGGGAGACACTGCCTTAGGCTATTTGTTATTTGTGCAGAATGTCCTCCTGTGTCCACACATTGCACTGATTTTGCGGTACTAGAACTGTTCAGAAGTGCGCCGTCTACACTGACGGCAATGCATTTCCAAGCGGAATCCGCAGACACATTCAACCAGTTAAAGGAGATATGCGGCGAAAATGTTTTAACTCATCCTGTTCCTGGGCTGTTAAAATAAAAAACTTTAACTCCCCTTCCTACGTCTCCCCGTTGCGGAGATATCGGGTCCCGTTCCTCCGCAGCTGCAGGTCTTCTGGCTTCTTAGGCTTGGCTGGTGATAGGCTGAGCATCATGTAAGGAGCTCGGGCCCCGCCTTCTCCCTGCTGCCCGGGCTCCTTACATTACAGTGTGCTCAGCCTATCATCGGCCGAGGCGGGACATCGCTGTGGCCGGTGATACGCTGACGGCTCTGTGACGTTTCGAGCCTAAGAAGCCAGCAGCACTGGGGGAACGGGACGCCGATATCTCCGCAATGGGGGAACGTAGGAAGGTGAGTTAAAGTTTTTCTTTTTTAATTTTTTCAGCCCGGGCACAGGATGAGATAAAACATTTTCGCCACATATCTCCTTTAAATGCTTCTGCCGGAATCAGGATTAACGTGGCAGAAAAAATTACACCGTGTGCACAGTGCAGCAGAATCCCATTAAAATCAAGCAGAAGAGGAATTTCCAAACAGAATATTCTGCTCCAATTCTGCCGTGTGAACATAGCCTTAGACTGTAGTTTCTTTGTTGTTCACAGCGCACTGGATAATAACTAACCAGGTTTGGATTATTAAAAAGGTTGTCTGATCCGGCAGGGAAATATCAAAACCGAAAGCTCCCGTATCTCAGCCTGCCCGGCGCTGAAACCAATTCACATTAATGAGCAGACTGGAGTCAGACAGTGACTCCGGTCGGCTCATTTTTGCCCTGTTTCTGGTTTTGTGACCAGACCTAAAACCGTGGTGTACTACGGTTTTAGGTCCGGTCACAAAACCGGATACAGGGCAAAAATGAGCCGACCGGAGTCACTATCTGCATCTGGAGTGGGCGGCGGCATGGAAGCCTGCGCTATGACCACTGGAAAATGCGCTGTGTTAAAATACGTTATTGCTGTCCGGGGGGGTTGAGGTCTGGAATTTCTGCAGCGGGACGTCTGCCGCAGACATTCCTTACTCTGACTGGTGTAGCAGAATCCCATCAAGAACAATAGGAGGCTGCTGCACTGTATTCTCCAAGTGGAATTCCACACAATACGTTAATGTGAATGGGCCATTACTGTTCATGGGGGATTTCAGCTGCTAGACAACCGGTGACCAGACTATTTTTAGAAGATGAAGACAACCCCTTTTGTCTAAAAATAGAATATAAAAAGGGCAAATATGAAGAATAGGTACAATAAGTGGGCACTTAAAGGGCACTAGAAAAAGAAATAGCAAGGCACCAAGTGTCAGCATGCCAAGATAAAAGCATGCTAGCTTTAGATAGATGCCAATTGTGCCGATTTCTCCATCGGTCTCTAGAAATAGAAATGTTTAACTCTTTACTCTCGTCCTTTTTTGCCGCCCAACAATAACAAACAATAATACGCTCTTAAAACTAACACCACTTCTCCACTTCTGCTAATTTTTATGCCAAAAACATCACAAATCTTCTCATAAGCCTTTAACCTATTTTTCGCTCTGTATGGGGCAGTCTTCTAAATCCATTTCAGATCTTACTTGCGCCAATGCGACCCCAGTGCACTTTTTTTTCTCTCCCCTCCCCCCATTTTGGCACGGCAGTATTGCTGAACATTATCAAGCTATTAACAGTTAACAGAGTCAACACCAAAGTGCCTATACAGCAGATAAGTTCCCGAGGTTACCGCCTCCTTATGATTTCGGGAAGCCAAACCTCCCCAGCGCACAGAAGGAGCCACTAACACGCGTACATTAATCGTCCGCTAAGCACATATCTATGCCGCCACCGCAGGCTTTTGAGAGTTTGCTGCAGTTAGCTGAGGCTCGGGGCATCTATGAAGAGTTTTGCATCCCCATGTGCATTGTGCCCGCCACCATAAGCAACAATGTCCCTGGCACTGACTTAAGTCTTGGCGCTGACACTGCACTCAATGCCATTATGCAGGTAAGACGTCTTTACTTTTTTAACACTTTAAGATGGCGTCATGCCCACAGGATCATTGCTGAACTCATTTCAGTCTGTGATTCATGAATGATATGACTATAAATGTAAATTATAATATATGTTTTTTTTTTTTTTATGGCAGACTATACGTAAAATAGTCTCCTTCTTGTAGATTCTCCTGTTTTTGCTTTTTATAAATAGTGCTGCGAGTGTCTCCTCAATAAGTCACATCACTTTATTTTTGTTTCTAAAGGTTTTATTGGGTTTTCAAATATTACAGATAAATAACCGGGCATACCTGGAAACAAGTAACAGAGCGCAAAAACAAAAGCGCAAATAACCATAATATACATCAGTGAAAAATATATACTGTGTACAGAAACAATGGCCCAGATTTATCAATCTGTCTGAGACAGAAAGTGGATTGATTTTCCCAAGCAGCCAATCACGGCTCAGCCTTTATTTTACCAGATTTCCTTAAGATATAAAACATGAGCTGTGATTGGTTACTCCACTTTCTGTCTCAGACAGATTGATAAATCAGGGCCAATGTGTACAGGATGAGGATACTGTGTCAGATCACTTTAATGCAGTGTTTGCCAACCAGGGTGCCTCCAGCTGTTGCAAAACTACAACTGTCAGCATGCCCGGACAGCCAGGCTGTCCGGGCATGCTGGCAGTTGTAGTTTTGCAACAGCTGGAGACACCCTGGTTGGGAAACGCTGCTCCAATGCTTCAGATAGAAGTTTAGTCTGCTTAGACTGTTTAAAGTAACAGGGTGGTCAGGGGCCCATTGTGATGCTATAGTAGGTACTCCAGTCTGGGCAAGGGATAGTATATTGCTAGGATATGGCATTGCTGATTGGTGGGAACCCGACTAGAGAGTCAAACCATTCATAAGAGTGAAGGGACCTCTTGCACAATGTTGCTTCTTTTAGTATCTCATTAACATTCAAGCGAATAGGACCGCGTTACAGCACCTGCGTAGCACATGAACGGCTGTGGCATTGTGCATGAGAGAATCCAGAAGGAACCACGTGCCCCACTCAGCACTGCTTTGTTATAGCAATCATTGGCACTCAACTCATCAGCATATGCTAGTGATATCTTGTAACCTAAATTGTACCTGTTGTTTGCAAAAACTTTTAAACACAATGTAGATAATACCATTATATGTATATTTGTAATATACATTGGTTAAAACATTTGCATATTTTGGGCGAAAAAAATGTGGCCCCTGCAGCTATTGCCTGTGTGTCTCTATGAGGTGACCAAAAGGGCGGGACAAGCAGGGCTCTGTGCAGAGCCCTGCTTGTCCTCAGTACACAGAGCCCTGATTGTCCTCCGTACACAGAGCCCTGCTTGTCCTCCGTGTACAGAGCCCTGCTTGTCCTCCGTGTACAGAGCCCTGCTTGTCCTCCGTGTACAGAGCCCTGCTTGTCCTCAGTGTACAGAGCCCTGCTTGTCCTCAGTGTACAGAGCCCTGCTTGTCCTCAGTGTACAGAACCCTGCTTGTCCACAGAGTACAGAGCCCTGCTTATCCTCAGTGTACAAAGCCCTACTTGTCCTCAGTGTACAGAGCCCTGCTTGTCCTCAGTGTACAGAGCCCTGCTTGTCCTCAGTGTACAGAGCCCTGTTTGTCCTCAGTGTACAGAGCTCTGCTTGTCCTCAGTGCACAGAGCCCTGCTTGTCCTCAGTGCACAAAGCCCTTCCTGTCGTCATTGAACAAAGCCCTGCTTGTCCTCAGTGTACAGAGCCCTGCTTGTCCTCAGTGTACAGAGCCCTGCTTGTGCTCAGTGTACAGATCCCTGCTTGTCCTCAGTGTACAGAGCCCTGCTTGTCCTAAGTGTACAGAGACCTGCTTGTCCTCAGTGTACAGAGACCTGCTTCTCCTCAGTGGACAGAGCACTGCTTGTCCTCAGTGCACAGAGCCCTGCTTGTCCTCAGTGCACAGAGCCCTGCTTGTCCTCAGTGTACAGAGCCCTGCTTGTCCTCAGTGTATATAGCCCTGCTTGTCCTCAGTGCAGAATGAGGGAGAGATCAATCATGGCCACTGGGGTGGGGAGAAGCTGATGGGGACCACCCTGATGACTGGTGGTTAGGCAGCGAGATAGTGATGACAGGTTGTCTTTAAGTGGAGACATATCACTAGCATATGCTGATCAATTTAGACCGTAATCATTTTTACAAAATAAGGGGTGCTCAGCAGGGCACGTGGTTCTTTCTGGATTCTTCCATGCACTATATAGGTGCTGCAACTCTGCCCTATTCACTTAAATGTTTGTGAGATAAAGACAGAAGCAACATTCACTCATCGGAATATGCTGCAATTATAATTATGATTTTTTTATGAATAAAATTCTAAGGAAAAAAAAAAAAATATGTTAACAAATTTTCCAATGTGTGAATCCGGCCCGACTGAAATACCTACAGTATATAGCCGTGAGCCAACCTTGAGGTTTGGTCCGAGAAAGTCCCAATAATAGTTATTGGTTCCTTTATAAACTCTATTAAAGTATCATCATTTTTTCCCAGAACACTATTATTAACATTCACAGAGATATGCACATTCTGGAGCATCAGATTCCCTGCATTGCACCATAAAATTAAAATAAAATGAACAAACCAAATGACATCATCGTCACCTGACAATTATTAGCAAGAGGTGCCAATAAAACATTGCCTCTCATGTCATATACAATGTCAGATTTTACAATATGAGGAAAATACTGGTGCAGGCATTGTCTGTGAGCCAGTGTGCACTGGTGCATGATAAGATGATGAAAGATTATGCAACAAGCGTGTTACAGGAAAGTGATAAGCGGCAGCATGCTGACACAATGAGTCAGACATTTCCAGTCTTTCAGGCGGTTACATCTCATCTTCCTCTTCCATATTATGTCAGAGACATTCATTACGTGGGAAAAAGAAATGTTTAGACTCCATTCATGTTTCTTTGCTTATAAGAGTGAATTGCATGCCATTTTCATCAGATACTCGAGTGTTGTTTCCTGAGGATTTTGCTCACTTTCATGGCCAATTTTTGGTGTTTGCAGCACACCACCTGCTACCTGAACATCCCTGGGCAGATCACTAAATAGGCACTGTCACTTAAAAGGGGTACTCCACTGACCGGCATTCGGAACATCTAGTTCAGAACGCTGTGTGCGCACTGCAGCGGTCGGCCATGCCCCCTCACTGAAAGTCTATGGGAGGGGGCACGTAAGACTTGCATTGAGTGGGCGTGGCCTGACATCATGGCTGCCCCCCGCAGCGCGCACACAGCGTTCGGAACTAAATGTTCCGAACACTGGCCAGTGGATTAGCCCTTTAAGGCCATGTGCACATGACAGAATTTCTAATTTCAGTTTCAGCAGAAAGAATGAACCTGTCCATTCTCTCTGCGGAATCCTCACAGGATGCATTGCCAGCTATAAGACAGTACATAGCCTAAAAGACTTTTGACGTATCCTAGAGACAAGTCAAACGTTTCAAACGGTAGGGGGTCTGAATGCTGAACCCCTACTAATTGTTACGCGATATAGACAGCAGGCGCGGCAGGAGATTGTATTCATGGTATGTTTATGGAGACCATCTCCTGCCATGAGAAAGAGATTGCAACAAGCCGGGGATATATGTGCTCAGCTAAGTGCTTCTCTTGTCTGTATCTAACAATCATTGAGGAGCTCAGCACTGAGACCCAAATCGATCAAAACTTCTGACATTCCTCTATGTTTTTTTTTTTTTTTTTTTTAACTGGCACTTATTAATATCATTATTAATATTTGCAGATTAGTAGATTAGCTGTGTTCTTCTGGGGGTATTTTTTTTTTAACAATGGATCTAAATTTTAATTTAATTGGATCATTTAAGGGGTACTCTGGAGGGAAAAACATTTTCAAATCAGAAATGTATACACATATGTACTTTTAAAGGTAATCCTTCAGCTGTGAATCTCGTTCTAAAATGCCGACACTGTTATATGCTGTTAGGACAAGGAGACACATTGTACCTTTCATATATCTGTTTGTGCTTCCTTAATGTAGAAAAATGCTTTTATTTTCTGGTGTCAGCCTGGCATTCTCAAGCCCGTGAAATGATGAGGACTGGAATGTCTCCTTGCTCCCTCTCCTCATCAATGTCCCTGCTTGAGGGAATCAGGGCTAAGCTTTTAGTGCTGTGCATAGAAATTGTGCTGAGGTGTGAGATTTAAAAACAGGGCTCGGCTTCCAGCTGACTGTCAATCAAGTAGGTATAGGGATTGTGGGGGGGGGGGGCGAGGAAGTGTTCCAGCCCTGCAGGCTCTTTGGAACTCCTCTCTGACTCTTTGCATCGTAGAATAAAAGCATTTTTCTACATTATAGAAGTACAGACAGATATGTGATAGGTACCATGTGTCTTCTTGTCCTAACAGTTATCTATCAATGTCAGCAGTTTGGAGTGTGAATGCAGCAGACAGATCCCCTTTAATCCTTCCAGTACTTACCAGCTGATGTACGGTATGCCCTGAAGGTCCTGTAGTTCTTTCTAATGTGTGACAATCCTCTCTGCTGCCAACTTGTTGTTCTGAGGCTTGTTCCTGCTCTGGACAATTCCTGACATGGACAGAGGTGGCAGCAGAGAGCATTGTGATCAGACTGGAAAGAACTACACCACTTCCTTTGGAGCATACAGCAGCTGATAAGTACTGGGAGGCTAAAGATTATTTAAATATCTGCCACCAGTTGATTTGAAAATTATTTTTATTTTTTTTCAAACTATCCCTTTAAGGGAATGAATAATATTATAAATAAATATATAAACCGTAAGTGCTGAAATGATGTCCCCATATATTGAGGATGTGATGCTGCTGGGACACCCCATTATTTGCTTTAAAGTTAAAACACTTTTGAAAAAGAAAAATGGAGCATATTCTTTCCTATATATTTCTTCCCTTGTTCATCAACTTCTAACTGCAATTAAAACAAAATATCTTGAAACCGCCAACATTACAGATCTAACATCCCCCAATTTCAATATATGAGCTAAGGAAACAAAACTTGATGTATCTGATGCTCACAAATGCCAAAAATGACTTGTTTGGGCAGCAGTTTGACCTGTAAGAATATAAAGCCTAGTCCATTGCTGGGGCTGAAAAATACAGCAGTTTATTAGTGCGAGTCTGTGTCAAGCCATTGGGCTTTTCTATGAGATAGTATTATGTATTTTTGAACTGTGCATTTTGACTAGACTTGTGACCGCATCAAACAATCTGCCAGCGGAACGAAGAGACGAGTCTTCATCATTGAGACTATGGGAGGATACTGCGGCTACCTGGCCAACATGGGAGGTCTTGCTGCCGGTGCCGATGCAGCCTACGTCTTTGAGGAGCAATTTGACATTCGTGAGCTCCAGGTATATACAAATATATTGTGCCAGAAATTGCTGGAATCATATTTATGTTTAAGTTTTTGTAATCAAAGTTATTATTGGCATACAATGAATATTTTATCCTTTTATATAGGCAAATGTAGAACATTTAACGGCAAAGATGAAGACTGACATCCAGAGGGGCCTTGTTCTGAGGTACACCACATACCACTTTTTAATCTATGTGGATAATATTTAAGGCATTTTACTTAAACTCCACTCCAGTGGAAAAAACATGTTTTCAAATCAACTGGTGCCAGAAAGTTAAATAGATGTGTAAATGATTTCTATTTAAAAATCTTAATCCTTCCAGTACTTATGAGCTGCCCCCACCCCCTGGTAGGCAGCTTTTTGTACTGTAGCAATACACTGGGTTTCCCGGGCGGTTTTCAAATCTCCCACCGGATCTGGGAAACCTAGTGTGTTTGCAGCCAAAAAAGACCTTTCCCCATCAGCAAATCACTGGCTTGACACGTGACACCACTGCGGCCAGTGATTGGCTGAAAAGGGAAAGGTCCTACTATTTGTATGGTAAAGAGGAGACAAACGGCATCTGGGAGTAGGTTAGCAGAAGGTTTTTTTTATTTTTCTCCCTGCGCCCTTTTACTTAGCTCAGTCTTTTTCTACCAGGGTGCCCCCAGCTGTTGTGAAACTACTACTACTACCAGCATGCCCGGACAGCCTTTGCCGGTCCAGGCCTGCTGGGAGTTGTAGTTTTGCAACAACTGGAGGCACCCTGGTTGGGAAACACTGACTTTTAGTATTTAAATTTGTGTTTACCTACTCTGGCCGGCCCCTGCCCGCAGCAGAACATGGGAGCCGTCCCGAGCAAATAATCACAAGTTTTCCCGGGGGGCTGTATCGGTATATCGCAAAAAGCAAAAATCGGGATTCGATTGCTTTTGCAATATATTGTGCAGCCCTAATTGTAAGTCATTTGCCTCCACACTGCACATACAGTGCTGCTATTCTCTTATCTAGCATCTAGAGCATAATGGCTAGGTTGTACCTGCTTCCTTTACCCCTATTCCAGTGTTTCACAGCCAGGGTGCCTCCAGCTGTTGCAAAACTGTAACTCCCAGCATGCCCGGACAGCCAACGGCTGTCCGGGCATGCTGGAAGTTGTAGTTTTGCAACAGCTGGCGGCAGCCTTGTTGGGAAACAGTGCCCTATTCCCTCACCACTGATACCAATAAATACTCAAAAAAGTAGTGTGAAGCCTCTCATTATATTGTGACAAAATGCTACAGTATCCCATGCCCTTACATTATCCTTTATCCATTCTAGGAGGCTAGTTGTGACAATGGACGGAATTTTAGGAAACCCGACATAGTATTATTTCCATGGTCCTTCACTCTTCTTCTATTTACTCTATATACAGGAATGAAAACTGCAACGAAAACTACACAACAGACTTCATTTATCAGCTCTATTCTGAGGAAGGGAAAGGAGTGTTCGACTGTAGAAAGAATGTACTGGGCCACATGCAACAGGTAATGTATAGAAAGCTGTGTATCAATCAAAAGGTTAAAGGTTACGTCTTTCCCTATACACTCAAGAATATAAACATCAGAACCCCATAGAGTGGCAGCCCAGAGTGAAGGCTGGGACTGGTGGTTCCATAGCTGTTACAGTTACTGTAGATTCTGTCACCTTTACTCTAAAAACCACTCAAATCCATGTCCAGATGAGCTCACTGCAGTGTCAGGTTTTTACTGGGCTTATTAGTCTATGGAGGGAGGGGGTGGTTGGAGAGGTATAGAGGGAGGGAGGAAGACATATGAAGACGCTCCAGCAGCTTGTAGTGAGTGTTATCTAGATTCACAGTCTACACAGCTTAAAGGGGTACTCCGGTGAAAAGCTTTTTTCTTTTAAATCAACTGGTGGCAGAAAGTTAAACATATTTGTAAATTACTTCTATTAGAAAATCTTAATCCTTCCTGTACTTATTAGCTGCTGAATACTACAGAGGAAATTCTTTTCTTTTTGGAATGCTCTCTGATGACATCACGAGCACAGTGCTCTCTGCTGACGTTATAATAATAATAATAACGCTTTATTTATTGTTGTCCTTAGTGGGATTTGAACCCAAGGCCCCAGCACTGCAAGGCAGCAGTGCTAACCACTGAGCCACTATGCTGCCCTTAGCATACATCTGCTATGCATGGTTGCTAAAATGGACAGAGATGTCAGCAGAGAGCACTGTGCTCGTGATGTCATCAGTGTTCCAAAAAGAAAGGAATTCATGTATAGCTTTCAGCAGATAATAATCCTGGAAGGATTAAGATTTTTTAATAGAAGTAATTAGCAAATATGTTTAACTTTCTGGCACCAGTTGATTTAAAAGAAAAAAGTTTTCCACCGGAGTACCCCTTTAATACTGCTCTGTTATGTCCTCCATGCTGCTGTTTCTGTGGTATAGATATATAGGGCTTAGTACTGCTCTGTCATGTCCTCCATGCTGCCGTTTCTGTGGTATAGATATATAGATGGGGGGGGGGTGTGTGTGTGTGTGTGGGTGTGGGTGTGTGTGTTATGGGAGACTTCATAGCAGCTAGTCTACACTAGGTTAGGGGCAACTTAAAATCACAGACGGAGCCTCAGAGGTGAATAATATTATATACAAGTTATATAATGGACATAAATAGTGCTGCTCCTCATGTACACACAGTGCGGTACACTTTATGTGAACATAGGGCCATGCAATGCTAGCCTTATACCATCATGAACATGAATGTGTCATTTTACAGGGCGGAGCTCCTTCACCATTCGATAGAAACTTTGGAACAAAAATCTCAGCCAAAGCTGTTCAGTGGATCTCCAGGAAGCTGAAAGAAACCTACAGAAAGGGTAACACGATTAACACTAAATAGTACATAAAGACAAGGTGAGAATAAGCCATGGGTGAGAGTCAGAGGAGAGGTGGAACAGGCTATTATGGGAAGTATCTGATCTCAATAAGGCAGCAAATCTGGAGGAATTGCCCATAGTCACATTCTAGCTCATTCTAGAATGGAATATGTTGTATCCTGACCTGCCAATCAGTATCATTTATGACGTCTCTTTGGGAAGTAAATGGACATTAGCTCAGATGCAAAATGCCATTTATTTGCTATATAGCATATGTGAGTGGTGATAATCTAGCATATCCGGTGGCTACATCCGTATGTAGATTTCTCATTAGACAATAGATGTACTTTACCCTGTACTACACTGCTGCTATAGATAATAGTGCACAGTATATGATGTTTATTATACACTTTATTGAAGAGCTTCTGCTGCCACGCTTTGCTTTCCATTGCAGAATTGTGAGTCTTTAGACAAGAAAAAACAGCACCAAATAGTTGTGTGTTGTACTCTAATCCTCAAGATATGTGCTGAGTGTCTATAGCCTGTTAACCAGTATAGCTCCATTAACTACTTGTACAAAAAAGAACTGAGACTAAGAGCAATTGCTACTGAATAATGTACAAATTTTATAAATGTATTCAATTATTTTTTTTTTAAACGTCACCACTTGTGACAATATACAATAAAGATAGATTACCAATCAATGTTTATAAAGCAATACAAAATGAGATGTGATCAGATTCAACCAGAAAACGTAGGTGAGACAGGTAAAACAATCATTTCAGTCACAGTGTATTCAGTGAGGTCAAGAGAGTAATATGGAGGCTCTATATGATATGCACCCAGATGTAAACAGGGGTCTAATGGCCCCACTATGTTTGTATAGGAGCTATCTGCTCTATCACATGTGAACTAATGCATATGAATAACATGCCCAAAGTTGGTAAAAATCCTCACATACCCATAATGGATACCTGTCACCACCATCCCAACGTACGTTTCGTCACCCGACTTTCTCAAGGGACGGTCAGCGTTTTATGGTTGAATCTGATCACATCTCATTTTGTATTGCTTTATAAACATTGATTGGTAATCTATCTTTATTGTATATTGTCACAAGTGGTGACGTTTTTAATAATATTTTGGATACATTAATAAAATTTGTACATTATTCAGTAGCAATTGCTCTTAGTCTCAGTTCTTTTTTGTGCAAAGAATTGTGAATCAGTCTGGCGCAAAGTGCATTCATCTAGATGCCTTATAGAATGTAGAGACATAAGGAGCTAAATATACTTTTTTTTGCTTTTATATTTTCATTCATGGCTACTCGGGATACTTAGAAGAAGGTAATGTCTTATAATTACTTGGTGTCAATAATGGTGTACATAATCATGCCTTCTTTTCACATCTCTGTCTATAGGAGCCACTATACTTTGCTATACACACCCTTTACTAATTGAACATAGAATTAACAAGTACAGAATATGGAATCCTCACCCATATCCTGGCACAATCTTAAAGGGGAACTCCGCCAAAAAACATCTTATCCCTTATCCAAAGAATAAGGGATAAGATGTCTGATCGTGGGGGTCAGCATCCAGAACACAGAAGCATGGAGCTTATGTGTTTGTGCCGTCATGCCACGCCCCCCCCCCCATTCATGTCTATGGGAGGGGGCGTGACGGCTACGTAGTAGCCGTCACGCCTCCTCCCATAGACATGAATGGAGGGGAGTGTGGCGGCTGTAGTTGTCAGTCATCTGGCACGGAGTGGAGTTCGCTCTGTGCATGGATGACTAGGAGGCCACACCGGAGATCATGGGGGTCCCCATCGGCAGGACCCCCGCGATCAGACATCTTACCCCCTATGCTTTGGATAGGGGATAAGATGTTTTTTGGCACCCCTTTAAACGTGTAAACCTGTCCTTAGGCATGCAACCATATATCTTTTAAGTTGCAACATCAGGCTGTATTCACTTGTTGCAACTATTTAGCATTAACACAATACATTTCCGCGTGCCTTTTTATTTTTTTTTTTTTTACGCAAATAGCCAAAATTGTGGTAAAAAATTTGAAAATGTTACCGCTTAGCACAGTCACGGTATTTTTACTGCAATTTCCGTCCATTCACTCCAAAAATGCAGGCGGTAAAAGGTTGTGGTATCGCAAATTAGCCGCACTGCGTGAACACAGTCTTAGTAACACTAGCTTTATAAGGGTCTTTCCATGTCCTGATGAAACCTCCCCTGTACCTACCCACAGTTTGTGGGCAAAAGCTTGGCCCTGGAGAACCCAGTTTGCTTCCTCTAGGCTTGGGGGCCTTGTGGAAAATTTCTATTTAAATGGGTTGTCTAGGAAAATAAATAAATAAATAAAGAGCAGCATTCACCTCCACTACGCTCCCGCCGCTGCTGTTCTGATGTTGCTCAGGAACCCGCTTCTCTTCACTTCCTGGTTCCTGTCAATACAACAAAGTGTCCACCAAGCCAATCATTGTCTGAGATGGGGAACCACTCCGCTCAGGGATGACCATTTACTTTGTGGTGAGACCGGGACCAGGAAGTGAAGATAAGTGGTAACCTGAGCGCTATCAGAATAGCGGCGGCAGGGGATCATTGAATACTGCTTTTTTATTATTTTTTTACATACATTTTCTGCAGACAGAAGAATGTATCCTGTTGACTGACTGGTTTTGCTTGCTTATTTGTTTCTTTTAGTAAAGTTGAATGACATCACTATTCTCTGTCTGTACAGATATATTATGCACTTGATATTTATAAGAAAACAGTAGTTAAAAGTTAAAGGGGTATTCAGGCCTTTGACATCTGAACGTAGGGGTCCCACTGCAGGGATCCCAGGGATCTCTGTGCAGCCCCAGCATTCTGTGACAGGTACTGCTCCGGAGACGTGGCATCATGGCCACACCCCCTCGTCACATCTCACCTCCTCCATTCATGTCTATGGGAGGGGGCGTGACAGCCATCACACCCCCTCCCATAGACATGAATGGAGGGGGCATGGCGTGTCGACACGAGTGTGGCCGTGATGTCATGTCTTGGGAGCAGCGCCCGTCACAGAATACTGGGGGCTGCATCGAGATCGCAGGGGTCACAGTGGCAGGACCGCTGAGATCAGACATCTTATCCCATGTCCTTTGGAAAGGGGATGAGATGTCTAAGGCTGGAATACTCCTTTAAAACCTTAACGCTCTCACTCTTGTCACTTCCCCCATTACGTTCTGATACATTTCGTTAATAATAGAAAAATACAAATAATACATGAAAGTTATAAACAGAATGCCAGTTAATGGCAACTAAAGGATGGGCCTTCTGTTGCACCCATAACATGGTGTGAACCTAGTCTAAGAGGTACTGTACCTCATCACTGTCAGTTTGGCACAGTAATACAATAAGTCATCACCATGTCAGTCAGCAGTATCATTCTTCAGCATAAATAACACAATACAAGGACAGTGCCATACCACCAGTGACATAGCTATGATTACTTTCTTCTGTTTTGTGTCTCTTTTATACATCTTAGATAAGAATGTGTCGTAGATGAACCAGTTAGCGTATTAGATCCCTCCATTTAATGGCTATGATGATAATTGTCCGACCTCGATCTTTTAAATGGTAATAAATGTTATTCTCCAATTTCCAGGCAAAGTATTTGCTAACACGGAAGACAGTGTATGTCTACTAGGGATGCGCAGGCGAGCTCTTCTCTTCCAGCCAGTAATGCAACTCAGAGACGAAACTGACTTCAAGTAAGTGCTAATGTATCTTAGAAACCACAGCTCCATCATTAGGCCTTCCTCTCAAGAACCGCAAGTGATAATATATTGTTAGTGTAGCATTTATGGGTATCAGCTAAGGTGGTGTGATCCATCTGCAGCTGTGAAAGGCTTATAACCCAGACTGATATAAGCCACTCAGTACCATATACTATAACATTGAGCAGTAAACTTATCTTATAGACATAATGATTTATGGTCAACTATGAACACATGAGAATTTTCCCAAAATTTCTCATCCATCATGGCTGAACATCAGAATTGTCTCCATCAACAACCCGAGCATGTGCTCAGACAGAGTTTTATCCACTGGAAGTAAGAGATGAAGTTTAGAAACTATAAGGAACTGATAGAAAATAATAGAGATGAGCGAATTTACAGTAATTCGATTCGTCACGAACTTCCCAGCTCGGCGGTTGCGGACTTTATCCTGCATACATTAGTTCATCTTTCAGGTTCTCCGGTGGGCTGGAGACTCTCTCCTAGGACTGTATCCACCTTTTCCAGCCACCGGAGCACCTGAAAGCTGAACTAATTTATGCAGGATAAAGTCAGCAACCGCCGAGCCGCAAGGTTTGTGACGAATCGAATTACTGTAACTTTGCTCATCTCTAGAAAATATATTTTAAAATTGATATATACATCTAAATATTGAATAACATTATTTTTTTATGTTCCAACCAAAATATTGAAAAATTATCTGGAACTTACATAAAATAAAAATAAATAACGTCCTCCATAAGGCCTGTTGCGATGATGCTGCGGCCATCGGCATGGAAGATAGAGCCAGACAACAACTTATCCAGAGATTTCATTAAAGGAGTACTGTACTGAGGTGCTAAACAACGTATCCCCTATTCAAAGGATAGGGGATAAGCATCTGATTGTGGGGGGTTCCAACCACTGGGACCCCCTGCAATCTCCTGCAAGTCACCCCCGACTTTACCCATGAACAGAGCCGTGGCCGACATGCCCCTTCCACGCATCTCTAAGGTAGAGCAGAAGATACAGTGTTTGAGTATCTCTGATTCTCCCATAAAGCGTGTTGACTTCCACTTCATACAGGGGTCGAAGGTCTCCATCCATAGAGCAAAGATCAGGCCGTGCACAAGGAGAGCGGGGCGCCGAGCAGGAGATCGCGGGGGTCTCAGCAGTCGGACCCCCTGCGATCACACTTATCCTCTATCCTTTGTATAGGGGATAAATTGTTTAGCACTACAATAACTTTAAAAAGGGTACTCCACTGGCCAGCGTTCAGAACATTTAGTTCCAAAATCTGTGAGCGCACTGCGGGGGTCGGCCATGCTCCCTCAATGCAAGTCTATGGGAGGGGGCATGGTGGCCGCCACGCCCCCTCCCATGGACTTGCATGGAGGGAGCGTGATCTGACTTCACGAGGGGGCATGGCCGACCCCCGTAGTGCGCACCCACAGTGTTCGGAACTAAATGTTCCGAACGCTGGCCAGTGGACTACCACTTTAATGGGGGCCTGTTGGGTTTCCATTATTTTGCTGGATTCTAGCAGGGCAAAAAACTAATGAATGCACAGAATCTGTGACTAAGGCCCCAAATGGAGCTGAGGAAAGTTATGCCAATTAATTCTAGTCAACTTTCTAAAGAAAACAGAAAATCCCTGTATTGTTTCACAATAGTCTGTATTGTATGCTGAGACAGTAACGCTTCATTCTTACTTTCCAAATCCAGACACAGAATTCCAAAAGAGCAGTGGTGGCTGAAACTGAGACCATTGATGAAAATTCTGGCCAAGTATAAGACCAGCTATGACATTTCTGATGCTGGGCAGCTGGAACACGTTCACGTGCCCATACGTAAAGCGGCAGAAGCAGGAGCCATCTAATGCTACAGACGCCGTCACCATGCCTCGTATCATAGCCTGTCTCCATTTCCATTGTGTGCTTTACTGCTTTATTATATAACTGTTAGGTTTTATCTTTTTTTAATTTAAGTTATATTGTTTCAGCACTTTATGTCCATGCAATTTCTAGGTTATGTCTAAAAATAGATAAATAGTCATAAGAATATTATGAATGAAATTGTATGGAGAAGACATCACAGCTCACTCTCTAGTTTGTTTTACTTTTCTTTCCAAATGTTTTGCCACAGATGTGAATGGGCTGCAATGTTCCCTGTGTGTTGTGTGTAATTACATTACAGTATATTACACCTAGTATTGGAGATGTAATGGACTCATTTATATGTGCTTTATCTGTATTTCTTTCCTCAGTGACATGTTGCAGGATTACATTTATGTGATGTAATAAAGAAACATTGGAAAACATTAACTTGTTGGAATCTTTGTAGGTAGAAAGTTATCTTTGTATTATTATCCAGCTTATGTTTTATGGGATTGGTAACTAGTTCTTGAATGCAAGTCAGACACCAGAACAGCCTCCTGGACTACAGCCGGGTGCATATGTTATGAAAATGTGTAGTCAAACAGCCTATTCAAGGAGGGATGTACTGTCTTATGTAAGTGATGTTTATGCAATCTTGTGTTTTTAGCTTATTAGGCTATGCCAGAGGCACTGCTTGTTATATGATTACAATGGAAAGAGAAAAAAAAAAAGGAGGAAGGGGATTGCACCCCTAGTGAAGTACGTTAATGTGGAGGGTGTCAGTGGTGGTTAGAGTGGTACTCACCGGGCAGAGTTGCACTGAGAGCACAACACCTTAGTAGACTTTACACAATATCCAGGCCTGCAGCCACAGTCCTCTGGAATCAACCTCGTTCTTCCAGTGAAAAGCAGTATACAGGGAAGAAAAAAATCTACCGTCTCTGGCGCTGGTCTGCTGCAGGTAGTTAGGACTAGGACATCTGATAGTGTCTTAAAAGTTGGTTTATTACAGAAGTACAAGCAATGAGTTTCTGGTCCATACAGGACCCTTCATCAGGCAAGGTGCCCGACGAAGGGTCCGGTATCGACCAGAAACGCGTTGCTTGTACTTCTGTAATAAGCCAACTTTTAAGACACTATCAGATGTCCTAGTCCTAACTACCTCCAGCAGACCAGCGCCAGAGACAATCGGTTTTTTTATACCCTTATATGATTAGAACAACATTTTTTGGTTTCTGAGTGTATACACTATTACCCTTCCCATTCACTGGCAGCAAGCAGAAATCTTGTATATACTAAGGGTAGGGTCACCTAGTAGTAGTGCGTCAAATACGCTGTGGATGCGCTACTGACCGTCAATAGAGTGAGTCTCCTGTGCCCGTGCATCCTGCTTTGGCTGCTCGTAACAGCAAACCTGCAGTGATCTGCAAGTCGCCGACTGCAATGTCTGTGAGTACAGTGCAAATATGTGCGGCGACTCGCAGGTCACTGTGTGTCTGCTCGTAGCGGTAGATTGCTGCTATGAGCAGACAAAGCAGGATGCACTGGAACAGAAGGCACACTCTAGGGATGGTCAGTAGCGCATCTGCATCATCAAATACGCTGCAGATGCGCTACGTGGGACCCTACCCTTAGGGTACATTCACACGTACAGGGTCTGCTGCATATTTTGTGCAGCTGATTTTGCTACCCATTAACTTCAGTGGGTAGAAAAATCAGCTGCAGAAAATATGCAGCAGATCCTTACCTGTGAATGCATTGGGTGTATTTACATGTACAGTATCCTGCGCATATTTTATGTGCAGGAGTTGAAGCTGCAGATTTCAATCTAAACTAAATGACTGAACACCACCTCAAATATGCAGCATCGAATATGGTGCATCATATGCACAGGATACTGTAAGTGTGACTACACCATTAAAAGGGTATTACAGCTTAATTAAAACAAGCACAAGCCTTCTAGGGCTGTAAAATAATAAAATAGAGCTTTGCCTTGTCTAGTGCCATTGCTTCAGTAAACCCCAGTGCCTGTTTACTGTATGCTCCACAGGAAGTTCTTTTCTTTTCTCTGCTGACACCTCTGTCCATGTCAGGAACTGTCAAGAGCAGGAGAGGTTTGCTATGGAGAGCACTGTGGTCAAACAGAAAATACATTTAAAAAGAAAAGAACTTCCTGTGGAACATTTGCAGCTGATAAGTACTGGAAGGATTAAGATTTTTAAATAGAAGTAATTTACAAATCTGTTTAACTTTCTGGCACCAGTTGATTTAAAAATAAAATTGTTGTTCACCACAGTACCCCTTTAAGTGAGCCGCACGGAGTAAGCAAGTAACTTCAGTGTCTATAAAGGACAAAGCTGAAATGAAAGAGCTCTGTGTGATTTCTTAGTCTCCAGCATTCTATCAGAAACAAGCAGCTTGCCACTTTATTTTAGCCTTTTCCTGTATGGAGACTGAGAAGTTACTGAAAGGGAATCTGTGCCATAGAGGTGGTGCTGAGCCACAAGATGGATGGCCCCTTATTGAGGTGCATGGCTCAGTACTAGAAGAGGATGTTCCTCCAGCAATCAAGGTTGGGAGAATGAGTGCATGCTGCGGCACAGGGCAACCTCTTTGATACTTGGGCTCTGAGCAAGATGTTTCAATTTGCACAAAGCCATTTTTTTCTCTAAATTATCCTATTCCGCCATTTTGTGGGGATTTTGTTTTTACATGTTTATTTTGCAGGTCAGTATAATTACAGCACCAACAAATCTACCTATTTCTTCGTATTTTACAACTTTTTAAGAAGAAAATACGAAGAAATAGATAAAAAAAAAAATCTTCACCATATTCGAACCTCTAGTCGTTACCTGGTATAATTACAATCTAGTAATGTATGACTTTTTCCACCTTGAGCCACTATGGACGTTTTCGGTTTGTTGGAAATACTACAGGTATTTTAGTGATTGTACTTGGGACCATGCTGCTCAGTAGCAATCTTACATTATATACGAGGGTCCTAAAGTGTACCCTTTGATGCATATTTGGATGGACTGTGCATATTAGTTTGTGTAGCTATATGCACAACCAAACACATGCACTACGGAGCAACTAATTGTCTTAAACATAAGACAAACACTCTGCCCCGAGGAGGTGCCAGGACACCAAGATTCTTAAGAGGAAACCCACATTGGAAACAATCTTCAAAGAAAAGGGAAAAAGACAGGACAGCGCCTAGTGTAATTCTGTGTAGGTAAATCCCAGGGATCCCAAGTATAGGTGTTGTGCTCACCTTGCTGAATACTTGCATTCATGCACGAAACCCCTCCGTATGGGGTACAGACGTATGGATCTTGAGCTGCCGCCTGCAAACTGTAGGACCGATCGCCTTTCAAGGAAGGGCGTTCGGTAATCGTGGATAAGTAGAGGCAAGAAAAAGTGTCTTTGCACTGGCGCTGCTGTCATGCGATCCGCATCAGATTCCGTAGGCACGGGAGTAGTTCATAAAATGGTTTTATTGTTACATTAAAACATTGGACAGAATGCAAAACATGTTTCGGGAATATGTTTTCCCTTTCTCAATTGCTAAAAGTGGACTGTCCATTTTTAGCAATTGAGAAAGGGAAAACATATTCCTGAAACGCGTTTTGCATTCCGTCCAATGTTTTAATTGTTTTAATGTAACAATAAAACCATTTTATGAACTACTCCCGTGCCTACGGAATCTGATACGGATCGCATGACAGCAGCGCCAGTGCAGAGACACTTTTTCTTGCCTCTACTTATACATTGGAAACAATGACTGCACCTGTGTAAAGGGGTATGGCTGCTTCTACAGCATTCCCTGCACCCCAAGAGGCAGAAATACCTATCTGCACATAACATTTACTCCCAACAACTTGGTGAGGAGGCATAGATGGCATCATAGCATGATACTATGTAGTAGGGAAGGAAAAGACAGAGGATCAGTTGTGCAGAGGAAATAATCACAACTGGTAGAATAGGAAAAACTTAGAGGGGTACTCTGCTGCTCAGCGTTTGGAACAAACTGTTCCGAACACTGGAGCCGGGAGCTCACATCATAGCCCCTCATAACATCATGCCCCCCCCACCCCAATGCAAGTCTATGGGAAGGGGGTGTGACAGCCGTCACGCCCCCTCCCATAGACTTGGAGTGAGGGGGCGGGGCGGGACATTACGAGCTCCCGACTCCAGCGTTCAGAACAGTTTGTGCCAAACGCTGAGCAGCGGAGTACCCCATGAATAGCACCCTAACTGCTTTAATGTAAAGGGACATTAAATCGCTACAGTATGCAGAGGCCTGGGACCAGGGGAGCACCATAACTCCACATCTGTGTTACACAGTGTAGGAGAGGAGTAGGGTCCAAGTAACACAATCGCCCCACCTGGGAATGATTAATGTGGCTGATTCTGTGTCATGTCCAGTACATCTTGTAGCAGAGGATTCTTGCTCAAGAAACAATTGCACAGACTAGGAATGGGTAAGGCAACTGGACCTGTATCCTATCATCTGCACACATAGAAGAAGAGCACTAAGGCTTTTGATGGTGGATTAAACAGTGGGTGATCATGAGCAGATGTCACAGGGCCAGAATCAGAAGTGGAAAAAGCTATTTTTCAATAATAAAGAATATTACACAGCCTCTAAGCAGTGACTAGTAGAGTAGTAAGTTATGCAAAGCACAACTGCGGCGACGAAGAAAGGGCAAAGTCAGTTTTTGTGTATTACTCAGGAGATTGTAATCTGCCTACACTTGTACCTATAAGAGAGCCCTGGGAGAGAGAAGTTTCCTGACAAGTGAAGCTATGGGAGAAGGAAGAAATGTAGGACTGAGGGGGGGGGGGGGGGGGGGGGGAGGGGGGGGGGGAGTATGAGTCTATACCTAGTCTACTGGGTGCAATGAAGTTATAGAGTCAGGCTGGGGAGGGAGCAGAGGAGCAAGGATGGCAGCCTCTATAAGCATGATTCCTGCTTCCCCAATGAAACAAACAAGAAATGGATACTGTAGCCCCAGAAAAAACATTTTGCCATTTTGACAGCTCAAAGTTGTTGTGGTACACCCCATTTACCCCATCATGTCCTTTGTCCATCTGTGAGCTTCACATTCATACAAAGGAAAGACACACAGCGGAATACAAACAGCCTGGCTAAAGACAAATCTGGAACTTCCAAAGAATATACAATGGACAAGACTATTCTGGGATAGATCAGCTGTCCTTCATTCTGAGGCAGGGGTCTAACAGTGGTTTATAGTAAAATAATGGCTAAACTCCAAAAACATTATAATATATAAACATTACCATATCAGAGTACCCAGCAGCAGAAGATCGGGACAGGAGAGTATACAGTGCCTTGCAAAAGTATTCACCCTCCTTGACTTCGTATTTTAGTACATTACAGCCTTAAGTTCAATGTTTTTGTTAATCTGAAATTTATGTGATGAATCAGAACACAAAAGTCTAAGTTGGTGAAGTGAAATGAGAAAAATATATAAATAAAACTATTGTTTAGAAATAGAAAACAGAAAATTGTCATGTGAGTATGTATTCACCCCCTTTGTTAGGAAGCCCATAAAAAGCTCTGGTGCAACCAATTATCTTCAGTCACATAATTAGTGAAATTATGTCCACCTGTGCGCAATCTAAGTGTCACATGATCTGTCATTACATATACACACACCTTTTTTTAAAGGCTCCAGAGGCTACAACACCTAAGCAAGAGGCAACAGTAACCAAACAATGCCATGAAGACCAAGGAACTCTCCAAACAAAGAAGGGACAATGTTGTTGAGAAGTACAAGTCAGGGTTAGGTTATGAAAAAATATCCAAATCTTTGATGATCCCCAGGAGCACCATCAAATCTATCATAACCAAAGGGAAAGAACATGGCACAGCAGCAAACCTGCCAAGAGACGCCCACCAAAACTCATGGACCGAGCAAGGAGGGCATTAATCAGAGAGGCGGCACAGAGACCTAAGGTAACCCTGGAGGAGCTGCAGAGTTTCACAGCAGAGACTGGAGTACATAGGACAACAATAAGCCGTACGCTCCATAGAGTAGTAGGGAAGGAAAAGACAGAGGATCAGTTGTGCAGAGGAAATAATCACTCCATAGATCTTATGGCAGAGTGGCCAGAAGAAAGCCATTACTTTCAGCTAAAAACAAAAAGGCTTGTGGGAGACTCCCAAAATGTATGGAGGAGGGTGCTCTGGTCTGATGAGACTAAAACTGAACTTTTTGTCCATCAAAGAAAACGCGATGTCTGGCGCAATCCCAACACATGACATCACCCAGAGAACACCATCCCCACAGTGAAACATGGTGGTGGCAGCATCATGCTGTGGGGATGGGGACTGGTCAGAGTTGAGTGAAAGATGGATGGTGCTAAATACAGGGATATTCCTGAGCAAAACCTGTACCACTCTGCGCATGATTTGAGGCTAGGACGGAGGTTCACCTTCCAGCAGAACAATGACCCCAAACACACTGCTAAAGCAACACTTAAGTGGTTTAAGAGGAAACATGTAAATGAGTTGGAATGGCCTAGTCAAAGCCCAGATCTCAATCCAATTGAAAATCTGTATTCAGACTTAAAGGGGTATTCCGGGATCTAAGCTTTTATCCCCCTATCCAGAGGATACTGGATACAATGTCTGTTCGTAGGGGGCCCACCGCTGGGACCCCCTGCGATCTCCCTGCAGCACCCGCAGTGTATGTGGGACTACATCTCCAGTGTCAGAAACTTCCGGGTTTCCGGGACTGGAGACGTGACATAACGTCACACATCATCCATGATGTCACACCACGCCCCCTCCACTCATGTCTATGGGAGGGCAGGGGATAGGGGATAAACGCTTAGATCCCGGAATACCGCTGTTCACAAGTACAAATATCTAACTTCACAATAAATAAATAAATAAATAAATAAAAACATATTCAAAGTTGTATGTTCTTTATGTTAAATGATCAAAATCCTCAAACAATCCATGATAATTCCAGGTTGTGAAGCACCAAAATACGAAAAAAGTCATGGGGGGGTATATTGTAATTGGGCATAATATAAATATATATAAATATTATATATATATATATATATATATATATATATATATATATATATATATATATATATATAGACAAAGAATAAGTCAGTGCTGCTGCATTCTTCTGTTGATATATATATATATATATATATATCTCCAAATGGCGGAGGACAGCACAACCACTAAAGATCTTGAGACAGTAATCCGGGTGCAATAGGCAAAAAACGTGGTCCCAGTCGCAGACCACATCCATAGATACCAGCAATAAGTCCAGCAGCACTCACGGGATCAAGTAGAAACACAGCAGTGTTTATTAAACCATGTATAAATGCAACGTTTCAGTGATATCCACCACCTTTTTCAAGCATGGTATACAAATGTGCAAAACAGACCTTTATATGGTATCATATTAAGTTAATTACAAAACTCCAATCAATATAATCAAATAAAATTCACACAGTAAAAAAGACATAAACAATACAAAATTCATAATGTAGAAAGTGCAAGTGATGACAGTGTGTTAAGAAACAACAATGGTCACCGTATATACAATGGATCATCGTTGTTATTAAAAATACAAAGTGTAGTTAATAAAGACGCAGCTGAAGCTACGTCTTCCAGTGATTAAAAACAACAGCATTGTCATGGGGACAGACCACTCACCTCCTGTATATGGGTGCCGCCATTACGGCGTCTCACATGTGGTCATATGGCTCCCGGTCATGTGACGATCCCAAGCTCCGCCCCGTCATCACGTGACCGGAGCGCACACTCGCGCATGCGCACCTGCCACTTTGATGCCGAAAAGGGCATCAAGAGACCTGGCGGAGACACGGGAGCGCCCCAAACACCGGGACCAGACTAAACTCACAAATCTCAATGCAAAAGGGTAAATAAAAATACAGGATCAAATCTAGAGAAATGTATGGGAGTGTACAAAATAAATAAGTATAGGGGCAAAAATATTATAATGTTCAAAAATCAGGGCAGCTCAAAAGCAGTCATCTGTGGATGACAGGAAGACCTATCAATCGTACAAAAAACGCATCAAAAACGCATTATGTGAATAGGGAAAAGAAAGCTATTTGAAAAAATGTGTCAAAGAATAAGTCAATGGACACACATATGTACATAAATGCACAGAAGTGTATCCAGAAGCGTCATGCCAAAAGGCTACGGGAAAAAAAGGTGAGGAGTAGAATGTGGAATCAAAGTTCCACATTGTACCCAAAAAAGATTTTTACAGCAGATGTAGTGTGTGTGTATATATACATACATCCAAGAACCAACGGATCAAGGTTGGAGTATAGAACTAAATGTAAATTATGTAGTGAATAGGGAAATAGTGTTAATAACCGTGATATTAATGATACATACATGTACTAAAAGTGAATATTACGTATACGTGTATGTTTGAGATCCACACAAGCACAACCTCCATTCGTGTACACGTCTGGATACCAAACCTATCTAAAAAAAGTAAAGTGTTCTTGAAGCAATATCTGGTTAAATATATTACATTGCCCCAATTTTTGTACATCACACATAACTAGAATGTAATCACAGGGAGATCCTTTATTCCACGCATGTGGGGATAACATAAAAAATTATAATAGTATATTCCATGTCGGTATCTTTGGTCTGTCCCCCGACAAATGAAAATTTCAACATCTAGAATAGAATAAAATAAAGAAAAGGTATCAATAATATGTATTATATATTACATTGTATACCATTTAGATACATTCTCAACAGTCGACATGGCCTACGCATTATATATAGCCGATGTAACAGTAAAATCTACATTTAGGCCACGCGGGCGTAACGTGTCCAACTCGTGAATCCAATACAATTCACGTTTCTTTAGCCGATTGATTCTGTCTCCTCCCTTCTTACTTTCTGGTATATGATCAATTAGTGTAAATCGTAACTCGCTTTCCGTATGGCCCGCCTCAACAAAATGTTTGGATACCGGCAGATCCAGTCTAGCCTTCCTGATCGAATACCGGTGTTGGTTGAGGCGGGTCCGGAAGTCGAGTGTGGTTTCACCAATGTAAAGAAGTCTACAGGGGCATGAAAGTGCATAGATGACAAAATGCGACGTACAAGTTAAAAAGAACTTCAATTTATATTCCCTTAGTGTTAGAGGGTGTACAAATGAGGTACCCTTGTTCATCCTGGGGCAGTTGATACACATGCCACAAGGAAATGAACCCTTACGATTAACTGTCAAGTATTTCTGTCGGTCCATCGGGCTTGTGGATACGTCGGTTTTTACCAGACGATCCTTCAAGCCCCCCAGCAACTTTAACCCACACACCAGCTCCAGTGCGATCGATACTTTTTGTGCATTAGTGAGACGAGACATTGAAAGATTTAAGTCAGAACAACATGTGCCAATACGTCCTAATTTGACCAAAAAACAACAACTTGCATTAAATCAAATCGTCCATGACCACAACCTGGTGGTAAAACCCGCCGACAAAGGCGGGGCGGTTGTGGTCATGGACCGATCGAAATACTTGAGTGAAGTCTATAGACAATTATCTGATGTGACTACGTACAAACAACTTAAAAGTGATCCAAAAAGAGAGATAGCCAGCAGGATTCAGGAGTGCCTGGGCCCTGCTCTTCAAAGGGGCTTGATTGACAAGGCGCTTTATGATTTTCTTGTGGTCACTTGTCCAACGACCCCTTTTTTGTACATTTTGCCCAAAATCCACAAGTCTCTTGTGGACCCTCCCGGTTGACCAATTGTCTCCGGGAGGGGGTCGATTACTAGCCAGATCTCCATTTTTTTGGACAGGATCCTAAGAACCTACGCTGTGAACTCTAAGTCCTTTATTAGAGACACAGCGGATTTTCTTAGAAAAATAGAATTAATCAATATTCCTGAAAATACTATTTTGGCGTCTTTGGACGTCTCTTCATTGTACACATCTATACCCCATGAGGCAGGACTGGAGGCAGTCCAGCTGGCTATCTCACTGGATCACACACAGGAAGAGAGTAAATTGATTTTGACACTACTGGAAATTGTACTGAAACATAATTATTTTATGTTTAACGACTCTTTTTATTTGCAGCTGTCTGGGACCGCCATGGGCACGAACGTGGCGCCCACGTACGCGAACGTGTTCATGGCGGCCCTAGAAGAGACATTCGTCTATGTGAGCCACCACTTCAGCCATGTGCTGGGGTGGTGGCGTTACATAGACGATGTCTTTTTAATCTGGACAGGTACACACGAACAACTTTTGGATTTTTTTGAGTTTTTGAACCAGATTCACACTAATATTAAATTTACTTTGACTTCTTCTACGGTTTCAGTACAATTTCTAGACACGTTGGTAAGTATAGACGGTGGACGGCTGACCACCGATCTATATACGAAACCAACGGACAGCAATTCTGTTTTAAGGTATGACAGTCACCACCCCCGCCCCATGGTACGGTCCCTCCCATCAAGCCAGATGATGAGGGCCCGCCGGGTGGTGGGAGTGGAGAACAGAGTCCTACCGGCCTTAGACAAAATGGTGGATAACTTTGCACGCAGAGGGTATCCACGTAATTTACTTTTGGCAAGCAAAAATAAGACCTTAGAATTGGACCGTAAATTACTAATCCATCAGACTGAAAAAGTTCCTAAACCACCGAGGATCGCATTTGTGTCTACATTTAATAGTAGATCGGATAGGATCGCCGGTGTGGTACGGAAACATTGGGGTATCTTGAGTAAATGTCATCCCGAAATTCCAGAGTTCTGTATACCCCCACTGATGTCTTATCGGAAGTCCCCGAGCTTGAAGGATCGTCTGGTAAAAACCGACGTATCCACAAGCCCGATGGACCGACAGAAATACTTGACAGTTAATCGTAAGGGTTCATTTCCTTGTGGCATGTGTATCAACAGCCCCAGGATGAACAAGGGTACCTCATTTGTACACCCTCTAACACTAAGGGAATATAAATTGAAGTTCTTTTTAACTTGTACGTCGCATTTTGTCATCTATGCACTTTCATGCCCCTGTAGACTTCTTTACATTGGTGAAACCACACTCGACTTCCGGACCCGCCTCAACCAACACCGGTATTCGATCAGGAAGGCTAGACTGGATCTGCCGGTATCCAAACATTTTGTTGAGGCGGGCCATACGGAAAGCGAGTTACGATTTACACTAATTGATCATATACCAGAAAGTAAGAAGGGAGGAGACAGAATCAATCGGCTAAAGAAACGTGAATTGTATTGGATTCACGAGTTGGACACGTTACGCCCGCGTGGCCTAAATGTAGATTTTACTGTTACATCGGCTATATATAATGCGTAGGCCATGTCGACTGTTGAGAATGTATCTAAATGGTATACAATGTAATATATAATACATATTATTGATACCTTTTCTTTATTTTATTCTATTCTAGATGTTGAAATTTTCATTTGTCGGGGGACAGACCAAAGATACCGACATGGAATATACTATTATAATTTTTTATGTTATCCCCACATGCGTGGAATAAAGGATCTCCCTGTGATTACATTCTAGTTATGTGTGATGTACAAAAATTGGGGCAATGTAATATATTTAACCAGATATTGCTTCAAGAACACTTTACTTTTTTTAGATAGGTTTGGTATCCAGACGTGTACACGAATGGACGTTGTGCTTGTGTGGATCTCAAACATACACGTATACGTAATATTCACTTTTAGTACATGTATGTATCATTAATATCACGGTTATTAACACTATTTCCCTATTCACTACATAATTTACATTTAGTTCTATACTCCAACCTTGATCTGTTGGTTCTTGGATGTATGTATATATACACACACACTACATCTGCTGTAAAAATCTTTTTTGGGTACAATGTGGAACTTTGATTCCACATTCTACTCCTCACCTTTTTTTCCCGTAGCCTTTTGGCATGACGCTTCTGGATACACTTCTGTGCATTTATGTACATATGTGTGTCCATTGACTTATTCTTTGACACATTTTTTCAAATAGCTTTCTTTTCCCTATTCACATAATGCGTTTTTGATGCGTTTTTTGTACGATTGATAGGTCTTCCTGTCATCCACAGATGACTGCTTTTGAGCTGCCCTGATTTTTGAACATTATAATATTTTTGCCCCTATACTTATTTATTTTGTACACTCCCATACATTTCTCTAGATTTGATCCTGTATTTTTATTTACCCTTTTGCATTGAGATTTGTGAGTTTAGTCTGGTCCCGGTGTTTGGGGCGCTCCCGTGTCTCCGCCAGGTCTCTTGATGCCCTTTTCGGCATCAAAGTGGCAGGTGCGCATGCGCGAGTGTGCGCTCCGGTCACGTGATGACGGGGCGGAGCTTGGGATCGTCACATGACCGGGAGCCATATGACCACATGTGAGACGCCGTAATGGCGGCACCCATATACAGGAGGTGAGTGGTCTGTCCCCATGACAATGCTGTTGTTTTTAATCACTGGAAGACGTAGCTTCAGCTGCGTCTTTATTAACTACACTTTGTATTTTTAATAACAACGATGATCCATTGTATATACGGTGACCATTGTTGTTTCTTAACACACTGTCATCACTTGCACTTTCTACATTATGAATTTTGTATTGTTTATGTCTTTTTTACTGTGTGAATTTTATTTGATTATATTGATTGGAGTTTTGTAATTAACTTAATATGATACCATATAAAGGTCTGTTTTGCACATTTGTATACCATGCTTGAAAAAGGTGGTGGATATCACTGAAACGTTGCATTTATACATGGTTTAATAAACACTGCTGTGTTTCTACTTGATCCCGTGAGTGCTGCTGGACTTATTGCATATATATATATATATATATATATATATATATATATATATATATATATATATATATATATATATATATTACCATACTACCATATCAAAATCCCCACTGCTACTTTCTGTGATGTCCCTGAAGGACCTGCCTGTTCAGCCAATCACTGCGAAACAACAGGAATCAGTAGTAAGCAGCAGAAATTGTACTTATTTCAATGGCAGCAGCAGAAGATCGGGACAGGAGAGTACAGTGAACCCCTGACCTATGATGGCCCCGACATACAATAATTTTAACATGTGATGACCTCTCAGCATCAACATAAAAAAAAACTATGTCGGGGCCATCGCATAAACGGCTATCCGGCAGCGCAGACTGCTTCAGCTGCCACCGGATAGCCGTTTCGGTGCCCTGTGTGGTCCGGTGGGTGTCACTCACCTGTACCAGGGCTCCGGACCGTCCTCTTCGGGATCCCCTGCATCGCCGGCGCTCTCCATCGTCGTCATCGCACAAGCCGTCCAGTCATCCAATAGGTGCGGCGTGAGCAGCGACGTGATGACGGTGATGAAGAGACGCAGCAGAGACGGTCTGGGGACGCGGCGACAGCGATGGAGGGCGACATCCAGGGCAGCGGTGAGCGGCGGGGACAGGCGAGTACTGTATAACCTATACCAGTGGTCTTCAACCTGCGGACCTCCAGATGTTGCAAAACTACAACTCCCAGCATGCCCAGACAGCCGTTGGTTGTCCGGGCATGCTAGGAGTTGTAGTTTTGCAACATCTGGAGATCCGCAGGTTGTAGACCACTGTCCTATACTTTACATTGCACGGATCCCTCAACATACGATGGTTTCAACTAAAGATCGTTCATTTGGAACGGATTACCATCGTATGTTGAGGGACCACTGTATAGGTGTTTTTTGTTTATTTTAGGAGCACCCCAACTCACTGCTAAAATCTTTTGAGGCTAGAATACCCCTTTACAATATACTAAAAGAAGGATTAATGAAGACAAGTGATGCATTTTCCCTAAATCAGATTACAGATAAAAGTTTAGTTTATGTCTGCAATATTCATTCATAATAACATCAGACTGGATTTACATGAATAGAATACATTACAACAAAGTGATAAGTGAGTTTTCTTTTAATATAATTTGACATTACAAGAAATGTTAAGAGTTTATAAAATAAATGAAGAATGACCTAATAAAGAATGTATAAATAGATTTCCTTTACAAGGACTAATAAACGTATCTTCTTCATGAAGAATAATCTCATCGAATGATCCAAGTTGGATCTTTTGCGATACTTGCATTCTCAGGACCCAGAATAGCCATCCCATGTGTGCACTGGCCAATAGCTAAATATCTGTAATGTACAAAAGACATATTTATGGCATAGATCTATGTCATGCAGAGGAAACACCATGCGGATGTGACAACTGTGCGCTGGCATGAGTCACAACTGCAGTCACATGGTGCTTACTGGCCAATCAGGCAAGAAGTCTCCATAATAAGCAAACAGCACAAATTTGTAAATGCCAGCTAAAAAATCTCCCGTGGAAAACTTTTTTTTTTTAAATCAACTGGTGCCAGAAAGTTAAACAGATTTGTAAATTACTTCTATTAAAAAATCTTAATCCTTCCAGTACTTTTTAGGGGCTATATCCTACAGAGGAAATTATTTTCTTTTTGCATGTCTCTGATGTCATGACCACAGTGCTCTCTACTGAACTCAGCTGTCCATTTTTGAAACTGTCCAGAGCAGGAGAAAATCCCCATTAGAGATGAGCGAACTTACACTTCAATTTGTCACGAACTTCTCGGCTCGGCAGTTGATTACTTATCCTGCATAAATTAGTTCAGCTTTCAGGTGCTCCTGTGGGCTGGAAAAGGTGGATACAGTCCTAGGAAAGTGCAGGATAAGTCATCAACTGCCGAGCCGAGAAGTTTGTGATGAATCGAATTTACTGTAAGTTCGCTCATCTCTAATCCCCATAGCAAACATATGCTGCTCTGAGCACTGTGGTCATGACATCAGAAAAATCCAAAAAGAAAAAAGCAAGTTTTCCACGGGAGTACCCCTTTAATGCAAGTTCACTTGTGAGTGCAAAGCACAAGGATTCTCCTCGAGTTCTAACATTTGCATGATGTGCACCAAGTTAACAGTTTTACCCAATGTTCATTTAACCCTTTAGGCAGTGTTTTCCAACCAGGGTGCCTCCAGCTGTTGCAAAACTATAACTGCCAGCATGCCAGGACAGACAAAGGCTGTCCGGGCATGCTGGGAGTTGTAGTTTTGCAACAGCTGCAGGCAACCTTATTGGGAACTGCCTTAAAAGGAGTAATCTGGGATAAGAAATCCTTAGGATAGGGGATAGGTTTCAGATTGTGGGGGGTGCGACCTTAGGATACGGGATAAGTTCTCTTATCCCGGAGTACTCCTTTAAGTACTGAGACAGGGATTTTTCTTTAATTTTTGCCTCATAGCATTCTGGACCACAATAACTTTTTTTTGCATAGTTGATAGGTGTGGGACAAAGAATAGGTGGTGGGGGTCCAACCTCTGGGATCCCAATCAATCCTATATATGAAGGGGATGCAGTGCCGATTCAGCATCATGTCCTCTTTCACAGATTTTCTCTGCAAACTTGTACTCCCGGCCACTTAGCGGTGCAGGGAACTGCAGATTGCCCTATTTGGTTTCCATGCACAATAAGTGTCTGAGTGATCTCATTCACATCACCTAATGTCCACAGACACCAGAACAACAAGCCGGTGCAGGGACCGCTCGGAAACACGCAGTCTCCATAGACGGCAATGCCTTTCCAAGCAGAATCTGCAAAAAGAACTGACATGTCAATTCTTTATGCTGAGTCTGGAATCAGAATTTCTGTGGCAGATGTTTCTGTCAAAGAAATTTCTCCATGTGAACGGTGCAGCAGGGTCCAATTGAAAACAATGGGAGTCTGCTGCAACAGGATTTCCAAGCAAAATTCTCCCACTGTACTCTGCAATGAGATTTTAGAGCTGGGCCTAAAAGGTCTCAAGGGTCGTACGACCTCTGAACATAAATTGAAGACACATTGTAGCAATTACTAGAGTTGAGCGAACTTACAGTAAATCTGTTTGTAGTGAACCTCGCAGCTCGGTTGTTGATTACTTTAGTCTGCGTAAATTAGTTCAGCTTTCCAAGGGCTCTGGTTGCCTGGAAAAGTCCGGAATGACAGTCTTAGGTCTCCTTGGTCTGTATTCACCTTTTCCAGGCAACTGGAGCCCTTGGAAAGCTGAACTAATTTATGCAGACTAAAGTAATCAACGGCCGAGCTGCGAGGTTGGCTACAAGCCAATTTACTTTAAGTTTGCTCAACTCTAGTAATAACATTTTAGAAGATTAAAAATACCTATTTGAGTCTGGTGACTGTACTTTTAACAATAATATGCTTACCTGCTGGCAACATCTATGAGATCAGAATGACTGACAGCAAACAGTTGCTCTCTATGCTTCTGTCGCATCTCATCGGTTATACCATGCAAGAAAAGATTCATACCTAGAATACCAAGAGTATTATGTTACAGGAGATTTAATAGAAAAAGGATTAGTGAAAGCCTAATTCTATTATAGAACAGATGAAGATAAGGAATATGGCACATAATCGGATCAGTGTACTTTATGATATTTTATTTAGCCGCCTGTATCGCTAAACAAGAATTTAGTGCCTGAAATCCTCCTTAGGTCTGTATTATACTGCAAGGAAAGGCGGATATCCGGCTCCCAATGAATGAGTAAAATCCAACTTTAATGAAAAAAATCTTTAAAAACAAACATACAGTTGGATTTTACTCATTCATTAGGAGCCGGATATCCGTCTTTCCTTGGAGTTGCTGCACCTGCAGACCCGGCTCTAGTGTTTTCCTCCGAGCTTGTTAGCCAATATACACGCTGCTGCTGCCGAATTATTTACCCACATGGGAGGGGTGAGCGGGTCTTTATTTTTATGTATTATACTGCAATTTTGGTTTAAAAATACTATAATTGAATTTTAAGTAGTCGTCCCCAACACTACTAGCACATAACTAAGATTATGCCATTAAAATGTCTGTTCAGCCGGGGTCTGACCGCTAGAACGAAATGACAAAGATGCTATGAAAAAGGAGATTTTTTTGTAAAATCTCTTTCTCATAGCCTTCATTGGGGGACACCTAACTGATGGTATATGCTCTTGCCACTAGGAGGCACTGACACTAGGAAAAAGAAAAAGTCGGCTCCTCCCTGGCAGGATATACCTGCCCACCTGCAGTGAGGTAACCAGTTTTGTCACAAAGCAGTAGGAGAAGCCAACGAGGAATTATGTCCGAAGGACCCTAGAAAGAAACCCGGAGAACCCCAGAAACAGAAGAAGAAATGGGTGGGTGCGGTGTCCCCCAATGAAGGCTACGAGAAAGAGATTTTACGGTGAGTACAAAAAAAAATCTCCTTTTCTCGGTCGCTCTTCATTGGGGGACACCTAACTGATGGGACGTACCAAAGCAGTCCCCTAGCGTGGGAAAAAAACAAAGGGGAGACAGTCCCAAGACTGAACTCACATGTCCGCCAGGCTTGCGGACGAGCCCCTAGGTCGGAGACCCACTAGGCCCAGAAAAAGGAGCTCCCAGAAGAACTCCCGTTCAAGTAGAAGGGCCAGGGCCCAAAGCAAAGGCCCGCCCACTGTAGAGACCCAAAGCACCCGGGTCATATAGAGAGAAAAGAAACCACAGGAAAAAAAGAGGTAACAGATGTCCGCGAAAAATCTCCTGGCGAAAAAACTGCCACATGGAAGTGAAAGAGTGCCGAACAGAAATACTGCCCGGACTGAGTCGGGGCCCGCACCGCTACAAATGTCCAAGAGCTGAACCATCCCCACCGCTCAAGGAATCAGAGCCACCTGAGGTACCGGAACTCCAGCCACAGATACAGCAGACGTGTGACGTATGACAGGCGGTGCAGGCAACCATACAGACCACCTTCTGGCTCACTGGTATGGGACCATAGCAGAGAAAGGAACACTACGTCGGACGCCTCACACAATAGTGAGGGACCGAAAAAGCAGACACACCAGCTGGTTGATGTAGGACAGGCGGTGTAGACAACCCAGCAGAAAAATGTCTGACGTACTGGTATGGGTCCAAAGTAGACAACGATGCATCTCATCGGCACTTCACCGGCAATGAGGTACCGGAACACAAGCTGCAGATACATAAGCCGTCTGAAGGTTTACAGACTATGCAGGCAACAATGCAGATTACTGTTTGACCGACCGGCATGGATCCACAGAGGACAACTGCTCCTACCCTCGGCACATTGCCGAGTAGTGAGGAACCGGAACCCCAGGCACAGGTATATCAGCAATCTGATGTATGACAGGCGGCGTATACGACCATGAGGACCACTGTCAGGCTTACTGGCATGAATGCACCGAAGACAGTTATGCATCTCATCGGCACCTAACCCAGTAGAGAGGGACTGGAACATCAGCCGCAGAACATCAGCCGGTTGACGTATGACAGGCGGTGTAGTCCACTATGCAGACCATTGTTTGGCCCACTGGCATGGATCCACAGAAGACCACCATACATACCATCGGAACCTCGCTCAGTAGTGAGGAACCGGAACTCCAGTTGCCGATGCATCAGCCGTTAAACATGCGACCGGCGATGTGGGAGACCATCTGGACCACCGTCTGGCTCACTGGAATGGATCCGTAGAACACTTCGTAACGAGTCTTAGGGTCCTTAAGAAACATCGGGTCATTTCTCCAAATACTGCACCCAGCAGAGGGGTATCGGAACTGCAGCCACAGACACCTCATCAGCCGTGAGACGTGTGATAAACGGCAGAGGAAACCATGCAGACCACTGTCTGACTTACTGGTATGGGTCCTGAAGACACATCGGGTCAGTTCTTCCCATACCGCACCGCACCCAGCAGTGGGGTATCGAAACTGCAGCCACAGACACCTCAGCCATGAGACATGTGATAAGCAGCAGAGGAAACCATGCAGACCACTGTCTGGCTTACTGGTATGGGTCCTGAAGACACATTGGGTCAGTTCTCCATATACCGCACTCAGCAGTGGGGTATAGGAACTGCAGTAACAGATACATCAGCCGTGAGACACGTGATAAACGGCAGAGGAAACCATGCAGACTACTGTCTGGTTTACTGGTATGGGTCCTGAAGACACATCGGTCAGTTCGCCATATACCACACCTAGCAGTGGGGTATCGGAACCGCAGCAACAGATAAATCAGCTGTGTGACATATGACAGGCGGCAGAGGAAAAAATGCAGACCACTGTCCGGTCTACAGGTATGGGCGAGTCATTCCATTGGACACCTCGCACAGTAGAGAGGTACCGGAGGGCCAGCCGCAGGTACTTCATCTGCTAGATGAGTGACTGTAGGAACCCCAGACTGAAGGCATTAAACTTAAACCAAATATAATGAAGCTGCAGGTTTTCTCTATTTTTTTTTTTTTTTTTTAAATAACGGTGCATCAATTACACTTATCTGTCCAATGGGGACCTAACTCCTGCAATCAATTCTCCTCTGATGAGGAAGAACAGACAGCAGGCAGCCTCAGGAGCGGCGACGGCAGAGCAGCACGCTAGAAGAGTCTGCTAACCACATAGCTCCGAGGCTAATAGAAACAGAAAGCAGCCTGGGCAGGAGAAGCTCCCGCAGGGCCACAGCTTAGGGAGGCCGGAGTTTGCAGGAGGCAGAGCTAGGAGGAGACATGGGGCGCAGGGCGCCCTGCCCGCATAAGCCGCATATGTTAAGCAGCAGAGAAATCTTCTGGAACAGCGACGGCTCACAGGAGCCTGCTGCCAAGCCGCCGTTCGGCTCCAGGTTGAGGGAAATGGAACAAAGCTCCCTCCGGGCTGAAGCCCTGGGAGCTACGGGAGCGCCACTGACCCCGCACTTGAGGGCGGGGAGGGGGCAGAGCTATATGCCACAGCCGTGAGGTGAAACCCTCACTGAAAATAGACCCCAGCAGCTCGTGAGACAGGGAGGGAGGAGCTGTGTCCTCCCGGCTTGTGCGGGAATCAGGGGAAGAAGAAGGGCGGAGCTATGTGCCACCATGGCCCCCGGAATCCCGCCAGCCAAGTGCCCCAGAACGCACCCCCACCGCGCATAGCAGACGGAGGGGGGACGGCTCCAGTCGGAAGGACGAGATGTAAGTCAAAAATCAACACTCTCCCACACAAAAAATACCGTTTGTACTAGCAACCCCCCCTCCTTTGAGCCCAATAGATACAGTCGAGGCTGCATGAATAAAAATAGCAAGGGTTAACCCCTCACTGTCCGGACTCCCAAAAGCAGTCCCAGAAATAGGGAAATAACACTGCCCGTACTGCTAGGGAAGAGGGGAAAAAGAGGGGGGTGTACTCACCTCAGATGCTTACATACTCACCTAGAGACGTCTTCTGCCAGCATTTTAGTCACCTGCATCACGTCATGCTGCTACAGTCCAAGACGAGCAGGGAAAATAGGGGGACCTGGACCCAAAGTGCAACCCCAGGCGCTGGCCATTGGCGGGAAGGGGTTAACGGTGCATTGGAATTATTTGTCAATGTCCCGTGCCCCTTAGCCGCATATGGGGAAACAGGCAGCGCCATGCTCCTGTCGCCCCACCTGAAAAATGGAAATAAAAGGGAGTAAAGAAATCTAACTAAACAGCAGTTACTAGAAAATAATAAAAAAAAGACCAGGTCTGGTCTCCAGACCTGTGTGTCTACCTCCTAAGTGACACTAGCTAAAACTGGTTACCTCACTGCAGGTGGGCGGGTATATTCTGCCAGGGAGGAGCTGACTTTTTCTTTTTCCTAGTGTCAGCACCTCCTAGTGGCAAGAGCATATACCCAGTTAGGTGTCCCCCAATGAAGAGAGACAAAGAAATAGAAAGTGCAGCACTTAAAACACAATGGTTGACAAACTGTGGCCCTCCAGATGTTGATAAACTACAGCTCCCGTCATACTCTTCTGATTGGAGATGTAGTTTGCAATAGCTGGGGAATCACAAGTTGGTAAAAATGATTTAAGAGCAATGTTAGGCAATATTATGCTGGGGCACAGCGTGTGGCAGTTTTATATTCGGGGGCACAGCATGTGGGGAAGCATTACATTCGGGGGCACAGCGTGTGGGAAGCATTATATTCGGGGGGCACAGCATGTGGGGAAGCATTATATTCAGGGCACAGCGTGTGTCGCAGTATTATATTCTGGGGCACAGCGTGTGTGGTAGTATTATATTCGGGGGCACAGCGTGTGTGGCAGTATTATATTTGGGGGCACAGCGTTTGGCAGTATTATATTCGGGGGCACAGCATGTGGCAGTATTATATTCATGGGCACAGCGTGTGGCAGTAATATTCGGGGGCACAGTGTGTGGCAGTATTATAATTGGGCACAGTGTGTGGTAGTATTATAATTGCTCACAGTATGAGGCAGTAATGTTCTCAGGGGCACAATGTGTGGCAGTATTATTATTATTCTCACAGTATGTAGATTTGTAAAACTGTAGATTTACATCCTCCACACTTCAGTAGCTCATTTTACCTTGTGACTTATTCTTAGGGCAATAATAATTGCAACAACTCTTGTTCCATGGCAATGCATCCAATAGGTGTGAACAAGGCCTTATTGTTCAGCTTGGACCTTCACCTGATGGCAGACCTGGATAAATGGACCCTTACTAAAAGTAGTTGAGTACCCCTGTGCTAGAGCTTTTACTCAAATTTTCTTTCGAAGTAGAAAAATATGGTGTTACTGGCCACAACACACCACCAGCAAAAAGAGTCAGGCATGGTCGCAAAGTAAAGGGAATCCCGTGCGTTAACCGTGAGAGTGTGGAGGGGACTGCACTGAGCCTTATCACCTATATGCTTCTACTGTATGGTGGACTTCATTAAAATGGAATAATACAGCAAAGGTTGTGTAGCTCACTCAGCCTGAGCTGACTCGAGGTTAACTGGGTAGGTCTGTATCCCACAGACCTAAAAATATATAGAAAGTATTGTATAATAGGTATATACAGAGACCAGTCCTCTAGAGGCAGTAGAAAAGAAAGAAATAAAGAAATAGAGAAATAGAAAAGTGCAGAATTACATTAATTGATTGTAATGTGAAATCCTTAATAATCCCGAATTGAGGTTGGAAACATAAAATATAAAATCACATTTATTAAACTATAATGCAATATACATCTGTGCAGGGCCCTTGCACAAGATGTATTTAAAACTATTAAAAGATATTCCAATAAAAACCATTAAAAATATAAAAATAAGATGAAAAAAATATGATAACGATCAGCCACCTTTAAATGAATGTCAATTGTTGGAGAGATAAAGTCTTTGGTATAGATAAAGTGATGTCCGTGCAGCGGGTTAAGTTCAATAATAATATGTAAAGTGCCAGGTTTGTTCACAGTATTATAAGAAGTTTTTAATAAATGCTGTGCATACAGTATGGTATCTGTAGTCCGCAGTGGGGTATGACTCACGCTGTCTTGCGGTGATGATGATACTTAGAGCTGGCACAGAGTTGCGTCCAGCCCAGGGGTAGTTGCTCCAGCGATCCCGGCGGGGTGCAGGTGGGCACGGATCTGCGTCCGGCCGAAGCAGTTACTGGACGGTGTGAACAGGTGAGTAAGCTGGTGTCCCCGTACTGCAGCGCTGCAAAGGGCTATACCATAGGTATCAGGTGATCATATAGGTGCTGATAGAAGGTGGATATAGGTGGCAAACGGGGCTATACGCGTTTCAAGACATAGGTCTCATTCTTCAGTAGCCAAAATTGCATAAAATTATGGTCTCTGTATATACCTATTATACAATACTTTCTCATTAAAATGCTCCCCAAACATACCTTTGTCAGAAGGAGCAACAGGAGAATCCACAGCTGAAAATATTGACAATTTAGCTTCATCGAGGTCTTGTAAAGTGAACTTTCCTGACTTGGCCCATTCTATTGCCTTACAATACGTGGACAATGTAGACAATGAATTTGGGTCTCTGAAAAGAAAAGTAAACATGAGAGACTCTAATACACCATGGTCTTGCTTCTATGACCCATGTTAATCTTACCGATATGAGTAGAATGTGAACACTCCATCAAAGCTCAACCTGGCCCCACCACCGTAGGCTCCTCCTTTTTCACGGATCTCTCCATGGAGAAATTTTGCAGTCATTACTCGTGCAAGTACACGAAGGCTAAAAAGGACAAAAAGAATCTCTATTTTTAAGTGAAAAATGTTTCCCTGTATAATTAATAATTAAATTTATATAACAGATGCTACATATTTCCTAGATACAACTGTTAAAATAATTTTACCTGGCATAGTCAGCATGCATGTAAGGGACAGTCCTTATACATTCACCAATGTAATTTACTGGAAAAGGCAAGGAAAAGTGCGTCTTCATCTGACAGGGTTTGAAAGTTGGGTCCTAAGGGTAAAAACAAAACCATTATGATGTACTGCTGTAATATCTCCACTATTATAATCACTGTACCTACAAAATACAGATCGACACTAACAAAGCTGCAGTCTCTAAGAAGAAGCCATCACAGATTCATGACTTGTATAAATTCTCAACCGGTACTAATGGAAATTTATCTGCTTGTATAAAACAAACCTAAAAAAAAAAAAAAGATGAAGCTGTCCAAAAACTTTAAATATAAACAGATTATTTATCAACCTCTTAATGACTGGGTCAAATTTTCATTTTTGTTTTTTACAGGGTCAAATGAGGGCTTGTTTTATGCAAGACCAATAAATAGTACTTTGTAAAGACATCACTAGTTTGAACACAAAATCTAAAGCAAAACCAAAAACCAAAAACTAAATCTATACATATATATATATATATATATATATATATATATATATATATATATATATATATATAAAACTCAACTTGTGTGTGTGTGAATGTTCCAGCATCACGTCCAAACGGCTAAAGATATTAACATGAAACTTGGCACACATGTTACTTATATGTCAACAACAAACATAGGATAGGTGATTTAACCCTTACTCCCCCCTATTTTCCAGGGGCGGGGTTTATGTTTAAAGTCCCATACAAGTCAATGAGAAATATATGTTACTGCATAACTTCCAAACGGCTGGAGATATTTCGATAATACTTGGTCACATGTTACTTATATGTCGACTTAAAATAGAGGATAGTTAATTTAACCCTTACCTACACCCATTTGTGAGGGTCGGGGTTTTTGTTTAAAGTCCCATGCAAATCAATGGGAAATGTATGTTCTCACATAACTTCTGTATGGCTGGAGATATTTCAATACCTGGTACACATATTACAGTTTGGGATAGGAGGACGGGATAGGAGGTCGGGATAGGAGGACGGGATAGGAGGTCGGGATAGGAGGTCGGGATAGGAGGTCGGGATAGGAGGTCGGGATAGGAGGTCGGGATAGGAGGTAGTGGTATGAGGACGGGATACGACAACAATATATGTGGATGGGATATGAAGTCAAAAGCTTCCGGATTTTCCTCCCCAACAAGGATTAGGAAGGAAAAACCGGGCAACGCCGGGTACTCAGCTAGTTTGTATAATAAAGTGAAATTATAAATAAATAAAAAAACACAACACACAATTCATTTTATGCAGTTTATGTTATTTGTAGGATTGCAGAATATAAAAGAGTTAAACGGCAGACATCAGAGTCATCGCTGATGTCAATCATTAGCTGTAAGTCCTGACTGCAAGCAGTTTTCACACGAACAAAACTCATTACACAGAGTTAAAAAGGAGAGGCGGCACACATGCTCCACCACCACTCTGAGCAGTCCCAGTGGTCAATCCCCCACCACCAATCCCCTGGGTGCTGTTGGTGGGGTAACCCCCTTCAAACAAGTAACTTACATGAACAAGCTTCCTGTAGCCTGCGTGTGATCCATCTTTTTCAACCAAGGCAGGATTTAAAGATTTCTATGAATTAAAAAAACAAATAAAATAAAATACAAACATCATTTACTCAGTCCAAATGTAACGAACCTATAAATTGGTTCAAATCAATTAACTATTTCATACTTGTTGAGTTTTATATATACAATGGCCCTGGTTTACTAAAACCTGAGTGTTTAATGTGGAGTGTTTTTCTTTTTACTCTTTCTTTAATTGCCCTGATTTACTAATCTGTCGCCTGTCTCTGGATTTTTTTGTGTCGCATGGTTTAAATCTGTCTCACGAAATGTATTCTGCCCTGACAGGCAGTATTGCCAAGATAATTACAGAAACATTCAATTAAAGATAGGAAAGTGAGAAGCAAAACACCCACAAAACAGATTAAGATATATGGGTCAAAAAGAATTTTAAAAAAGTTGTAAAATGTAACATGTTAAAAGGCTGCACTCACACAGCCGTCTGTCTAAGACTACATTAGTGCTTGTACTACTACCCCCATCATGGAACAGGGTCTGTTCCATGTTGGGGGCAGTAGTACAGGGGCTGAGGGATTGATCGCATCAGGTCTCACTTCTGAGACCCGAACAGAAGTTATTAAAAAGGGGAGCAGGCCTCATGCTCCTCCCCAGCGACGTACAGTGTACATCTATTTTCATTTTAAAATTCCCCGACGGGAGCCCTGAATGGCTAGTACTGAGGAGCCATTCAGGGCTCCCGGTGGGGTTTTCAAATAGAAGCAATGCGGTGGGGAAAGATATATAGAATCGCCGGGGGTGGGGGTGATTTATATGTCTGGCCCCCGAAGTGCATTTATATAAGTATTGTCCCCGCGGCGCATTTATATAGGTATTGTCCCCCGCTGCGCATGTGTATATATATTTTCCCCCCACATCGCTATCATAAGCCCCCGGCAGCGCTATGAATGAAAAGTATTCTATTAGCAGTGCATCGGGCCGGGAAGCCGGCCGGCGCGATGTGCTGCTAAATGAACACTTGTCATTCATAGCACTACGGCGGCATATGTACATAGAAGCACTGTGGGGGGCAGATAACGCTATATGTTTGGCCCCCACAGCGTTTCTATAAACATATGCCTCCGCAGTGCTATGAACGAAAAGTATTCTAACAGCAGAGCATCAGGCTGGGAAGCCGGCCGGCCTGATGCGCTGCCGATAGAAAACGTTTAATTCATAGCGCTGCAGTGGCATACATTTATAGAAGCGCTGTGGGGGCCAGACATATGGATATATGTCTGACCCCCGCAGTACATATATATATATATATATATATATATATACATACAGATGGCGCCGCAGCACTATGAATGACAAGTATTCAGTAGCACATAGGGCCGGCCGGCTTCCGAGCCAGATGTGCTGCTGTTAGAATACTTTTCATTCATAGTGCTTCCAGGGGCTTATGACAGTGCTGCGGGGGGAAAATATATATACACATGCGCTGCGGGGATATATGATTGCGCTGCTGGGGACAATACCTATATAAATGTCCTGTGGGGAGAAAGACTTATATAGCGCAGCAGGGGGCAAGATATATAGAAGTGCTGCGGGGGCCAGACAGAGCCCTCAGTACCGGCCATTCAGAGCTCCAGGCAGGGAATTTAAAAATGAAAGAAAAAGTACACTGTACATCGCTGTGGAGAAGAGCATGCCGCCCGCTCCCCTGCTTAATAACTTCTGATCAGATCAGGTCTCAGTAGTGAGACCCGGTGCTATCAATCCCTCAGCCCCTGTACTACTGCCCCCAACATGGAACAGACCCTGTTCCATGATGGGGGTAGGATTCACTGGGTTTTTGAGTAATTTCCTGACAGCCCAGAGCTGTTGGGTTTTGGTGAAGCAAAATTCACACGTTTTCCTGTGAGTTTTTCATCATACTCGGAGTGTTTTTTCTTTTTTTTTTGTCAGGAATATGCCCCTTTTTTGGCTAACCACCCCCATTTTGACAGGTTTAAAAAACACTAAGTGATAGTATTGTGTGTGTCGGGAAATTGTGTCGCACAAAGTGTCGCATGGGCTGAGTTTGGTCACACAACTCAAGAAAGAGTCGGGTTGACATTAGTAAATCAGGGTAAATATCTGTTCAATAGCTTACTATAGTGTTACATGGTTGCTCTTGTGGGAGTATAACTTTAGCATAATAATAGCTTGTCACAGTGTTTCCCAACCAGGGTTCCTCCAGATGTTGTAAAAATACAACTCCAATACTGAAAATGTTAGTCTAAATGTCACAGCAAATGGAAGAGTAAGAAAGCAGTGATCCGACACTTGCAGGACTAGGGCAGCATGTGCAAGCTAGGACAGGTGTACATGCAGGTAAGGCAAAAAGTGGATCGCGGCGGAGCAATTTGGGAAAACAGGATATGTAAGACAGTAATGAAGAGTCCAGAATGAAATGCAAGCGCAAACCAGCGCAAAACAATTTGCCAACTTGTGCCGGTGTGCCCCTGCCTCCGTCTATCAATGCCCGATGTATACTGAATAACCTCGTGGATGGTGAGTGCATTTCGTTCTGGACTCTTCATTACTGTAAATGTCACAGCACCAGCCTGATACTACTTTGGCTTAACATATGGAATTATGTCTAAAGTTTAAGACCTCGGGTGACAGACATGTATTTTGACCACCCTAAAGTAATGTCCTAAGTAAAGTCTGTGCCATGTGTGTACAAGGAAAACTGACAACAAACACTTTTTTGAAGACAATCTCAAAATCTTTTTCTTCAAAGATAACAGAACTTCAATATTTAACATTGTGCTGTACCGAAATAATATAAGGTCGAATTGCTTTGCGCTCTTTTTTACTCCGATGGATTCCAGCCAAAAAGTGTTCGACTTCCTTTGCAGCTATAGACATCTGCTGAGGTGTGGCATTGACAGAGCACCTATTGGGACAGGAGACAGAAATACATCAGCCGTATGATTCAGCTATTTCATTGGCGGATGAAGAAACACCATCAAAATATAAGAAAATCATTTTTACTGTATGGTATATTCTATTACACTAATTAATATGGTTCTCACACATATATACATATATAACACACACACACATCACATATGTCTTTTTCTTCCAACTGGTATATCCTATGGATGCTTTGGTCATCCTGCACCCAAGCATCACTGGACCAACATCATTCAAGTAAACTATAATATCCAAGCATTTTTGTATTAGCACTCTTGCCTACCCATTATGAAATCTTCATCTATACAGGAAGAGCTCTTTTTAAATTGCATACAGATTAAGCCTCCTTAGGCTTCTGTAGCCACAACCAAGTGGGTCACTCCAGTTACCAACCTAGCCGTGTTATAACATTACTCCATTCTGTATATAGCGCTCTATTTAAAGGAGAACTCAAGCTAAACTAAACTTATCCCCTTACCCACAGGATAGGGGAAAAGTAGCTGTTGGCATAGAGTCCAAACGATGGAGCCCCTTGTGATCGACAGGACCCGACTCTCAGAGAGGAGCACATGCCTCCTACTGGTATACGGCACGCCCTCTATAGAAATGTATGGAGCCCATGCCACATGCAGCATATGCACCTCACGGAGCCCCAGGTCCCATCCTGGTGATTTTGCGGGGGCTCCAGTGATCGGACCCCCGCGATCAGCTACTTATCCCCTATCCTGTGGATAGGGTTTATGTTTATTTTACCGGATAACTCCTTAATATTTTTAAATGAATAGACTTGTAAGTATTCATGATGTTAACATTATATTAGGTAATATTAGATTGGTAATAATATTATATCTTAGTATCTGTGAGGTATCAACCTGGTTGTTGTTATAATGTTCATGATTATAGCCAATCTTGGTATGGGTGTCTTATATTACCAGTTGATCAATAGGTTTAAAGGGGTACTCCGACCTTAGACATCTTATCCCCAATCAAAAGGATAGGGGATAAGATGTCTGATAGCAGGGTTTCCGCCGCTGGAACCCCCACAATCTCTGTGCAGCCACCGGCATTCTGGGCTGAGCGCTGCCCCCGAGACAGAAATGTGGGCCATGCCCCCTCGTGAGGTCACGTCACACTCTCTCCATTCATGTCTATGGGAGGGGGTGTAATCGCCCCAGCGACGGAACCCCTACGATCAGACATTCTTTGGATAAAGAATACACCTTTAACACTTCACCCTCTCTCTGTTTATTTTTAATATGTTTTACCTCTGCTGAGAGGATATCATTTGACCTGGTACTGGTTTTCTGCCATTTTCTTTTTAATGCTTAAATAAGTGTGGTTATTATGTTGTATAGTACTTCCATTACCTGATGAAGAAGCCTGTCTGGGTTAGAAACATGTTGATCTTATGGATGTTTTTACTACAGTTTGTACACAAATAAATTAGCACTTTTATTTATAGGGGACAATAAATTCCAGAACTTAAATTTTTTTTCCCCATTTACGCTGTCCGCAGTGTGAGATCAATAATGATATAATTTAACATTTCAGACAATTCTACCCATGGCGATACCAAATATGTTTATTTTTTATTTTGACAGTAGCATCTAAAGTGTTAATAGCCAAGATCGCTGCAAACATTATTTTAGCAGCAGACCTTGGCGAATGAAAGCAGCTAGGGACCACCAGGTACAGACCAGGCTTGAGTCATGGGCCCGCTCCATACACTTTTAATGGTGTTATGACAGATCAGATCCATCACGTGTTGTTAGGGGGTTAAGGACATAGTTTTATGTATCGCAATCTATTAAAAAAAAGAACAAAAAAAGATAAATAGAATTAAATAGAATTAATAGTGGGGTGAAATGGGGGAAAAAAAATTTAAATCGATGTAATAAAATGGGAACTGAGCAGAAGTACAATGTACAATAAATAGTAGACAACTCCTGGGCCGCTCATTGTACGGGTGTGTTTTGGGGAGGGAAGCAGACACAGAAAAAGTATAATGGAGTTGAAATTCTTTCTGTGTTTTGGACCCAATTCTGGTTTTGGCTGAAGATACTGACCAAAATACCACATATGAACCTAGCCTTGTAAAGTAGCCCATACTTTCTAAATATACTCAAATGCATATGGCTTTACCTTATGCTGTCACTCAGTAGTAAGGATTTACGAATACGTGACATTTTTCGCAGTAATGGGGTCAAATCCGACATTTCGGCAATCCTTTTCATCATTCGGACCTAGTGATAAGTGATTTAAAGGAAAAATTAGCCAATAATATGAGATTATAATCATGATCAGTATGGAAGGTGTTAACAGATAAGTACATTAACTTTTTATCCTGTGACAAATAATTATAGCAAAATTAGGTACCCTACCCCCCAAAAAAAATTAATCGGCAGTCATTTACTTTCCTGTTTTTCATTTCACTACCTGATCCATTCCATTGAAGAGTTCGTTTAGTTCCCCGGCCGGAGTTAATGTCCGACTTGCTCGTATAGCAGCATAGGTGTGGCCAGAATCTGGAATGCCATTCGACATCTCCTGTGCGCTCATCCTTACTAAAACTCGAAGCCGTTCTTCATCATCAAAATGGGGACTATAGTAAAAAAAAAAAACATTTTATTACTTATAACGCCATCTAAAACAGCTTCTAAATTATAAAGTAAGAAAGCACAGTTTACAGAAAGCCATCTATTTAAAGAGGTACATAGCAATACTTAATCTGTAAACATATCGGGCACATTAACCCCTTCCCGTATGCATATGTCCAAGCATCTGACATGTTCGCGCAATTGGACTTATGCCTACGTTCTAGCGATCTCCGGCACTGCCGCGGGCAGCGCAGGAGATCGGCAACGGGACCCGGCTGTTAATCACAGCCAGAGTCCTGCCGCAGCAGCCAGAGCAGCTATCGCGCCGGTCCCGGCAGCGTTAACCCCCTAGATGCCATGATCAATCCTGATCACGGCATCTATGGTGTGGACAGGGGGAGCGCTCTGCTCCTCTTTACCAACAGCGGCGCCGCAATATGAATGCGGGTCGCCGTTGGTTGCTATGGCAGGAGGACAGATCATGACCTCCTGTCTGCCTGCTACAGATGCCTGTACAGTACATGTACAGTGTGCAGCTGATCGGGTCATACTGTGCTGCAGTACAAATGTATTGCAGCATAGTATAACCTGCAAAAAGTGTACAAAATTTTATAAAAAGTTCTTCAATAAAAGTATGAAGTGTAAATATATATATATATATATATATATATATATATATATATATATATATATATATATCCCTTTCCCAATAAAAGCCCTTTATTATCACCAAAAAATATCAAAAAACACAAATCATATACCGTATATACTCGAGTATAGGCCGAGTTTTTCAGCACGATTTTTCGTGCTGAAAACACCCCCCTCGGCTTATACTCGAGTGAACTCCCCCACCCGCAGTGGTCTTCAACCTGCGGACCTCCAGAGGTTTCAAAACTACAACTCCCAGCAAGCCCGGGCAGCCATCGGCTGTCCGGGCTTGCTGGGAGTTGTAGTTTTGAAACCTCCGGAGGTCCGCAGGTTGAAGACCACTGCGGCCTTCAACATCATCCAGCCCCCTCTCACCCCCTTTAGTTCTGAGTACTCACCTCCGCTCGGCGCTGGTCCGGTGCTGCAGGACTGTCCGGTGAGGAGGTGGTCCGGTGGGATAGTGGTTCCGGGCTGCTATCTTCACCGGGGAGGCCTCTTCTAAGCGCTTCCGGCCCGGCCTCAGAATAGTCACGTTGCCTTGACAACGACGCAGATACGTCGCTGTCAAGGCAACGGCTCTATTCCGGGCCGGAAGCGCGGAGAAGAGGCGCCCCCGGTGAAGATAGCAGCCCGGGCCACCTCCTCACCGGACCACCTCCTTACCGGACAGCCCTGCAGGACCGGACCAGCGCCGAGCGGAGGTGAGTACTCAGAACTAAAGGGGGTGAGAGGGGGCTGGATGATGTTGAAGGCCGCAGTGGTCTTCAACCTGCGGACCTCCGGAGGTTTCAAAACTACAACTCCCAGCAAGCCCGGACAGCCGATGGCTGCCCGGGCTTGCTGGGAGTTGTAGTTTTGAAACCTCTGGAGGTCCGCATGTTGAAGACCACTGAGGGCGAATGATGAGAAGAGGATAATGAAGGGGGGGGGGGGGTGGGGATGATGAAGGGGGGTGGGGATGATGAAGGGGGGGGGGTGTGGGATGATTACAAGGGGATGATGAAGGGGGGATGTGTGGGATGATAAGGGGATGTGTGGGATGATGACAAGGGGATGATGAAGGGGGGATGTGTGGGATGATGACAAGGGGATGATGAAGGGGGGATGTGTGGGATAAGGGGATGTGTGGGATGATGACAAGGGGATGATGAAGGGGGGATGTGTGGGATGATGACAAGGGGATGATGAAGGGGGGATGTGTGGGATGATAAGGGGATGTGTGGGATGATGACAAGGGGATGATGAAGGGGGGATGTGTGGGATGATGACAAGGGGATGATGAGGATGTTAATGACGGGTCTGGATGATGACAGGGGGGGATGAGGTATTTCCCACCCTAGGCTTATACTCGAGTCAATAACTTTTCCTGGGATTTTGGGTTGAAATTAGGGGTCTCGGCTTATACTCGGGTCGGCTTATACTCGAGTATATACGGTAAATAATAGGTATTGCCACGTCCGTAATGATGTGTACTATAAAACTATAATGTAAATTATCCCGCACGGTGAACGCCGTAAAAAAAACATTAAAACAAAAGCGCAAAATTTGCCAGTTTTGGTACAAATAGCGGACTTAAAAAGATGAAAAGGTAGCACATAGCACAAAAACGATACCAATAAAAAGTACAGCTCATCCCGCAAAAAATAAGCCCTTATTCAATGGCTTCGGACTCAAAATAAAAAGATTTCGGCTGTTGGAAAATGAATGCCAGAAAAAGAATTTTGCTCAGAAAAGGAAAAAGAACATAGAAAGCTATATAAAATGGGTATCGCCATAATCGTACCGACCCACAGAATAAATATCACTTTTACCACACAGGTTTTGTACACCATATAAAAAAAAAAGTCAGAAATTTTCCAGTTTTTTACAATATTTTGAAGTTTTTCACAAAAAATGCTGCATTTGTCAACAAAAATGCACCACTTAAGGGGTTAATCATGTGCAGCGTTTTGGAAAGCTGCACATAAATTAAAGACTTTTTCTTTTTTTTATATCAACTGGTGCCAGAACATTTAACAGATTTGTAAATTACTTCTATTTAAAAATCTTAATCCTTCCAGTACTTATCAGCTGCTGTATGCTCCACAGGAAGTTATTTTCTTTTTTTTTAGTTTCCTTTCTGTCTGACCACAGTGCTCTCAGCCGACACCTCAGTCCATTTTAGGAACTGTCCAGAGCAGTAGAGGTTTGCTATGGGACTTGCTCCTACTCTGGAAAGTTTCTAAAATGAACAGAGATGACAGCAGAGAGCACTGTGGTCAGACAAAAAAGAAATTCAAAAAGAAAAGAACTTACTCTGGAACATATAGCAGCTGCAAGGTTTAAGATTTTTAAATAGAAGTAATTTACAAACCTGTTTAACTTTCTGGCACCAGTTGATTTAAAAAAAAAAAAAAAAAATGCTTTCCAGTGGAGTACCCCTTTAAGATTCACCCCTTTCTGGTCCTGCTGCCATTGAGCCCGGCGCACAATGCACAAATATACTCAACCTATTGAGATGGTGCATATTTCTGTGACTAAGTGTCACAAGTAAACTTTTAAAGCTGCATGTGAGGAAGCAGGGCCCCCTTCAATTCTACTTCACATCCCCCTGGCACAAGCAGCACAGGTGCTTATAAGTCGCGCAGAAGTGTTTGAGCCGGCACCATTTGATAAATGTCAACCATAATAAGGGGATAAGATGTCTGATCGCAAGGCTGCGGTGCTGGGACCCCCAGGATCTCTGTGCAGCATCTGGCGTGGTTGTGATGTCACTGCCACACCCCCTAATGACATCACACCATACCCCTTCCATAGGCTTGCATTGAGGGGCATGGCCATGATGCTGGGGTAGCAGAGTACCCCTTTAAAGTGTATAAAACAGAAAAACATATTTAAAAACACAGAATACCAGAAAGTAGATTCAGATACCTGTTAAATATTTCACTCCACAGGTGCATCATGTCCGGCATATTCCTGTCCAAGCAAATCGATGAAAACAGCACCCCCTAGTGGAATAAAACAAAACTTCCATAAAAAGACTTAAAGGGGTACTCCGGTGGGGGAGAAAAAAAAAACTGGCTCCAAAAAGTTAAACAGATTTGTAAATTACTTCTATTTAAAAAAAGAAAATCTTAATCCTTCCAGTACTTAACTGCTGTATGCTCCACAGAAAGTTGTATTTATTTCTGGAATTTGTTTCTGTCTGACCACAGTGCTCTCTGCTGACATCTCTGTCCATGTCAGGAACTGTCCAGAGCAGGAGCAAGTCCCCATAGGAAACCTATAATCCTCTGGACACTTCCTTATACGGACAGAGGTGTCAGCAGAGAGCACTGTGGTCAGACAAAAAAGAACTCCAGAAATAAATACAACTTCCTCTGGAGCATACAGCAGCTGATAAGTCCTGGAAGGATTAAGATTTTTAAATAGAAGTAATTTACAAATCTGTTTAACTTTCTTGCACCAGTTGATTTGAAAAATAATTTGTTTTCCACCGGAGTACTCCTTCAAGCTTTGTTCTGCCTTCTATTAGTCAAAAAGCATATAGAAACGGAGATTAACTAATAAGTAAAAGGTATTTAAGAAAATGTCATGGTAAAGTAAGGAAATGGCTGTGGTATGTCTGTGCAGTCAGGTCACCTGTTCATAGGAGTCCAGGTTGGAGTCATCTGGTATGATGTGTGGACAGACGCTCATCCCTCCTGTTGTCAGCTCCATCTGTTGAGCTTGTTCTCGGTAGCTATAAACACCGCACCCCATCCTGGAAAAATCAACCACATCTATCATCACATTGTAAGACACATCAGGAGGAACTGAACTAAACATAAATTGCATTGCAAAAAGATTTACTTTTCACCACCAAAAATTAGAAAAGAAAATTACTAGTATATAGTATACAGGTGTAACATAGATCATGAATCACTCTGTAATCACCGTTACAGTTAAAGTAACATGAATTCCTATGGAAACCTACCACTGATACGTGCAGCTTTGTGGCAACAATCTGAGGATGGTCACTTAACCCCTTAAAAAGGACACAGCCCATTTTGACCCTAAGGACATTTTAATTTTCGAGTTTTTGTTTTTTCCTCCTTGGCTTCTAAAATCCATAACTCAAATTTTCTTTCACAGACCCATATGAGGTCTTGTTTTTTTGCGTGACCAGTTGTACTTTGTAATGAAATCACTAATTTTAACCTAAAATGTATGGTAAACCCCCCCAAAAAAATTTTGTGTAAGGAAATTTAACTCCTTAACGACGCAGGACGTATATTTACGTCCTCCGCCGGCTCCCGCGATATGCCGCGGGGTCACGCCGTATCCCCGCGTCATATCGGGTCGGTCCCAGCGGCTATCAACGGCCGGGACCCGCGGCTAATACGGGAAATCACCGATCGTGGTGATGCCCTGTATTAACCCTTCAGACGCGGCGATCAAAGCTGACCGCCTCCTCTGAAGTGAAAGTATCCCGGCTGCTCAGTCGGGCTGTTCGGGACCGCCGCGGTGAAATCGCGGCGTCCCGAACAGCTTACAGGACACCGGGAGGGCCCTTACCTGCATCCTCGGTGTCCGATCTAAGAATGACTGCTCCGTGCCTGAGATCCAGGCAGGAGCAGTCAAGCGCCGATAACACTGATCACAGGCGTGTTCATACACGCCAGTGATCAGCATGAGAGATCAGTGTGCGCAGTGTTCTAGGTCCCTATGGGACCTATAAACACTGCAAAAAAAAAAAAAAGTTATAAAAAAATTAAAGTTTGAATCACCCCCCTTTTCTCCTAAAATAAAATAAAACAGTGTAAATAATGAATAAAATAAACATTTGTGGTATCGCCGCATGCGTAAATGTCCGAACTATAAAAATATATCATTAATTAAACCGCACGGTCAATGGCGTACGCGCAAAAAAATTCCAAAGTCCAAAAAAAGCTTATTTTTGGTCACTTTTTATACCATTAAAAATGAATAAAAAGTGATCAAAAAGTCCGAACAAAACAAAAATTGTACCGATAAAAACTTCAGATGCCGGCGCAAAAAATGAGTCCTCATACCGCCCTGTACGTGGAAAAATAAAAAAAGTTATAGGGGTCAGAAGATGACATTTTTAAACGTATAAATTTTCCTGCATGTAGTTATGATTTTTTCCAGAAGTTCGACAAAAACAAACCTATATAAGTAGGGTATCATTTTAACCGTATGGACTTAAAGAATAATGATAATGTGTCATTTTCACCGAAATATGCACTGTGTAGAAACGGAAGCCTCCAAAAGTAAAAAAATGGCGTTTTTTCTTCGATTTTGTCGCACAATGATTTTTTTTTCCCGTTTCGCCGTGAATGTTTGGGTAAAATGACTAATGTCACTGCAAAGTAGAATTGGTGACACAAAAAATAAGCCATAATATGGATTTTTTTGGTGGAAAAATGAAAGGGTTATGATTTTTAAAATGTAAGGAGGAAAAGACGAAAGTGCAAAAACTGAAAAACCCTGAGTCCTTAAGGGGTTAAATGAAAACCATAATTGTGCACATTTGGAGGGTTTTGTTTTCACGCTGTACACTTTACGGTAAAAATTTTATGTTTTCTTTATTCTCTGGGTCAATATGATTAAAATGATACCCATGGTTACATACTTTTCTATTATTGTACTGCTTTTAAAAAATCTCAAACTTTTTTTTACAAAATCAGTACATTTTAAATTGCCCTATTTTGACCACCTCCATCCGTCCGTATTCAGGGATGTGTGAGGGCTCATTTTTTTTGCACCATGATCTGTAGTTTTTTTTAGTACCATGTTTGCACATATGTGACTTTACGATCGTTTTTTATAAAAAAAAAAATTTGCAGTTCGATGTGACAAAAAAGGAGATTTTTTTTAATGCTTACCGTAAAATCTCTTTCTCGAAGGATCCATTGGGGACACAGACCACGGGTGTATGCTGCTGTCTCTAGGAGGTATGACACTATGGCAACAAAAAAAGTCGGCTCCTCCCAGCAGGATATACCCGCCTCCAGGCCCTGAGCTAATCAGTTTTAGTTCCAGAGCAATAGGAGAGGACCGACAGGTCAAGGAAAAACACGAACTGTCCGAAAACCAGAAGAAAAAGTATAACTGAACACACCCTCGGACAGAGAACCAAAGAGGAACCCAAAAAGGGCGGGAGCTCTGTCTCCCAATGGATCCTTCGAGAAAGAGATTTTAAAGGTAAGCATTAAAAAAATCTCCTTTTCTCTATCGGCTCCATTGGGGGACACAGACCGTGGGACGTACCAAAGCCGTCCCTTGGGTGGGCAGATAGTCAGGCAGACGGCTGTTCCTGCACTTTATGGCCCAGACTAGCATCAGTCGATGCGAAGGTATGAACCCGGTAGAACCTCGAGAAAGTGTGCAAAGACGACCAGGTAGCCACTTTGCAAATCTGCGAGGCCGAGGCTTTGCTCTGGAGAGCCCAGGATGCACCAACAGAACGGGTAGAATGAGCCAGAACCCAGAAGGTAGGGATCTTCCCCCTACAGCGATAGGCTTCCGAAATGGCAGACTGGATCCAACGAGAAACGGTGGCCTTGGAAGCAGGTTGTCCCTTACGACGACCTTCCGTAAGGACAAAAAAGGAATCGCACTGACGAAACGAAGAAGTGATAGAGAGGTAGTACCTAACAGCCCGAACCACATCCAGTTTGTGGAGCAAACGCTCCTTAGGATGAGAAGGAGCGGGACAAAAAGGACGGAAGGACAATGTCCTCGTTGAGATGAAAGGCCAAAACGACCTTAGGCAAAAAGGAAGGATCTGGCCGGAAGACAACCTTGTCCTGGTGAATCACCAGAAACGGAGAACGGCAGGATAGAGCTGCCAATTCAGACACTCTCCGAATGGAGGTGGTAGCAACAAGAAAGCCACTTTCCAAGAAAGGAGGCGCAGGGACACCTCCCTAAGGGGTTCAAAGTCCCAAGGGGGAGAAGGTGACCGATAAGGAGGGGCAGTATGCCCAACTCCTTGAACGAAGGTCCGGACATGAGAATTAGAAGTCAGAGGACACTGAAAAAGAATAGATAGAGCCGAAACCTGACCCTTAAGGGAACTGAGAGACAACCCCAGTTCCAATCCCGACTGCAAGAAGGATAGAAGACAGGGAACGGAAAAAGTAACAGGAGACAAGACCTGAGCTTCACACCATGAAAATAAGACCGCCAGGTACGGTGGTAAATTTTTGCCGATGAGGGCTTACGAGCTCTAAGCATGGTGCGAATGACTTGGGAAGAGAAGCCTCGGGCTCTCAAAACCGCGGTCTCAACCACCACGCCATCAAATGCAGCAACTGTAAATTGGGGTGGCAAAGAGGACCCTGAGACAGCAGGTCCGGACGAAGTGGAAGGCACAACGGAGCATCGTCCAGGAGCCTGACCACGTCGGCGTACCACGTCCTTCGGGGCCAATCTGGAGCTACCAGTATGGAGGGAACGCCCTCCGCTTTGAGCTTCCTCAGAACCCTGGGAAGGAGCGGAAGGGGAGGGAACAGATAGGGCAAGGCAAACCCCGCCCAAGGAATCACTAGGGCATCCATGGCTAGAGCCAGGGGGTCCCGGGACTTTGACACAAATGGAAGAATCTTCCGATTGTGCCGAGACGCAAAGAGACCTGCGCGAAGACCTCCGGATGTAGAGACCACACGCCGGGGTCGGCTGAGGAAGTTCGCTTCCCAGTTGAGAATGCGAATCGTTGAAATGGCCGGAACCTTGTTTTCAGCCCAGAGGAGAATCTTTGTCACCTTGGCCATGGCTGCCGAGCTGCGAGTGCCGCCTTGCGGATTTATGTAAGCTACGGCCGTGGCGTTGTCCGACTGGACACGGACAGGGCAGGTCTGAAGCAGGGACTCCCAATGAAGAATCGCCCTCAGTTCCAAGATGTTTATCGGAAGAAAGGCTTCCCGGGGAGACCAGAGGCCTTGAACCGTCCAGTCCCTGAACACACCGTCCCAGCCTGACAGACTGGCATCTGTTGTAACTACCTGCCAGTGGAAGGGAAGAAATGACCGCCCCTGAAGAAGAAGGGGGAGCGGAGTCACCAGAGCAGAGACTGGCAGATTCGACGAGGGAGAGAAATCTTGTGATCTAGAGACAGAGGAGATCTGTCCCATCGCGAGAGAATCGCCAGTTGAAGGGGGCGGTAATGAAATTAGGCAATAGGTACAGCCTCCATGGCCGCTACCATTCGACCCAAGACTTCCATGCAATTGCGGATGGAAACTGGGACCTGTGCCCGAAGGGAGCGGACCCCTGACAGGAGAGTCAAACGTTTGTCCAGCGGAAGGCAAATCCGGGCACAGGCTGTGTTGAATTGAAGTCCCAAGAAGATCAAAGACTGGGTGGGAGAGAGGACAGACTTGTCCCAGTTGACCATCCACCCGAAGCGATCCAAGGTCTGGAGAGTGAGATCCACACTCTCCAGAGTCTGGACACTGGTGGGAGCCTTGATGAGAAGGTCGTCCAGGTAAGGGATCCCTGAGATTCCTCTCGCCCGCAACAGAGCTATCACTGGCGCAAGGATCTTGGTAAAGACCCGAGGAGCAGTGGCCAGACCAAAAGGGAGGGCTACGAATCGAAAATGCCCCTCCGGAACCGCAAAGCGGAGGTACCGTAGATGGCCGGGAAATATTGGAACATGGAGGTAGGCATCCTTGATGTCAACCGAAGAAAGAAACTCCCCTTGTTCCATGGTCGCCACTACTGAACGGAGTGATTCCATTCGGAAGTGGCGGATGAGAAGATGACTGTTGAGACGCTTGAGGTCCAATATTGGCCACACAGAACCTCCCTTCTTGGGGATCATAAAAAGATTGGAATAGAAATCCTGAAAACGTTCCCCTGAAGGAACGGGGACAATGACTCCTTGAAGAAGTAGAGACCGGAGGGCCTCCCGAAACTGCTTCGCAAGAGAAGGAGACCGGGGGGCCCGGGACTGGAAAAATAAAAATAAAAAATCGATCCCTCGGAAGGGAGGCAAATGCGATTCGGTATCCGTTGGACACCACGTCCCTGTCCCAGGAGTCCTGAATGTGTGTGATCCAGATGTCTCAAAAAAGTGAGAGATGGCCTCCCACCCGAGAAAAATCTGCGGGTGGGGGCTTCACTTCATGTGGAAGTGGGTTTGCGGTTGCCCGATTTGGCCGCAAAACAGCCAAAACGGTTGGTGTCCGACTTCCAAGATGGCCGCGCCCGGAACGAGGGAGCCTTCTTATCCCGCGAAGGCGCCTGCCCAGACCCCTTATTGGGGCCAAAAGTCCGAAAGGACCGGAAGGAAGAGGACTTCCTCTGGGAAGTAGAGCGAGCCTTATTTTGCGGCAACAAGGAACTCTTACCCCCGTCGCCTCAGAGATAATCTCGTCAAGGCGCATGCCAAAAAGACGGGTACCAGTAAAAGGAAGCTCGGTGAGAGACCTTTTGGAGGCGGCATCCGCATCACACGCCTTAAGCCACATGGAACGGCGGAGGGCCGCTAGGTGACCAACAGCAAAGGTAGCACAACGGGCTGACTGCATGGAAGCTGTACACAGAAAGTCCCCAGCTTTAGAGCATTGTAGAACCAAAGCAGACAGATCCTCTGGGGAGGATCCCGCCAGGATACCCTGACGGAGTTTTGTGCACCACACCGATAGGGCCTTGGACACCCATGCAGAGGCGAAGGTGGGAAGCAGAGAAGAGCCTGCTGCTTCGCTAACTTCGCTAAGGACTCCACCTTCTTGTCCGTCAGATCCTTGAAAGGAGCCGCGTCTGCTAGCGGCAGTGTAGTAGCCTTAGAGATACGGGAAACTGGTGGATCCACCGAGGGAGGGAAAACCACCTTTGAGACAAGGTCCTTGGCGAATGGATAATGCACTTGAACCTTTTTCATTCCCGGGAACCTCTTGTCCGGATGTCTCCATGCAGATTCCAGAAGGGTGTCAAATTCAGCGTGAGAGCTGAACATTTGAGGTGCTGGTTTAGCACGATGAAAGGATACTTCAGGAGTCACGTCCGAAGATCCTGGGTCCTCTAAGTGAAAGGTGTCTCTTATGACCGCAACCAATGAGTTCACCGTTTCAACTGTCTCCGAGCGGTCCCCCGAGTCAGATGCCGAATCGGAAGCCTCATCCGCCAGTTCACCAGGAGAATGTGAACGAGTGGAGGAAGCCCTGGAAGGGGGGGCGACCATGATCGGGTACGCGGTTCTGGTGAGGCAGAGCGGCGACTCCGGGAACGTCCTCTGGAGGAACAACGTTTGCGACCAGATGACACGGGGGGGGGGGGCGGAACCCACGAGGGGAGCACCCACGTCTACTTGAAGACTCAATGGAAGAGTCAGAAGAAGCATCCCTAGTATGCTTGTGAGAGCGTGAAGCATGTGGAGAAGAGGTGCAGGACTCGGGGCCGGCGCAGGGTAGACCTCTTCAAGGCAGACACGTCACGGGAGGCCTCAGTCACTGAACGGGAGACTTGAGTCAAGTCAGCCATATACTGGGATAGAGAAGAAACCTAGGCTGAAGGGGGCGGCCGAATCCACCGGGACTGAAAGAGCATCCGGGGATGCCAGGGGGTCTGGTGGAGCAGGCAGAGCAAGTGGGTTAAGCAGAACCAGGCATTTTGGAATTACAGCTCTTACAGACAAAATGGTAAACTAAAGCTCCAGTTGTCTGTTTAGAGGGAGGAACAGTTCTGGGTACGGACATAATGAAAAAAGAACTCTCTCACCCTAGTCTGTGTCCCCAGGGCAGCTGCTGTGAGGAGAACTCCGCTCTAGTGTAGATAGAGAGGGAGAAAAAAAAAAAAAAACAGCCAATAGCCAGAGAGGGGCGTGCCTGGAGCAGGGGCACTGCTGATTGGCCCCTGCCACCTAAAATCGCGCACACAGCGCTGATTGGAGGACAATTCGCGCCTCCAGTAAGCTCCGGCCGGCGGCCCTGTGGGCGGAGCTAAAGCGCCCCAGCCGACGAAGAAGAAACACAGTAATGGTGCCCACTCCTTGCCCCGAGCGCACGTCGTCCGCATATGCGCTTGCATGGAAGTGACCGGGCGAGACTCATATTCTCCGGCAGCAGACTGCTGCCGAAAGTGAAAGTAAGTCGGCGTTTCGTGCGCCCGTACAGTATAAACGCTGCGGCTGTCAGCTACATAAGTAAAAGCACACACACACATATCTTAAGTGCATGTGAATAACTGAGCCCCTTCATCCAAAAATGGCACTGCGCTGCCCAGAAATAAAGATAAAGCCCCTTGTCCAGGCCAGCCCAATTAGAAAGGTGGGCCAAAAACCGAGGGTCTCCAGAGGTTGCAAGTCTGCACCTAAGGGAGAAAGGGAATATATACTCACCTCAGTCAGAAGAACTTACCTAATGGAGTCATCTGTGGAGTCTTCAGTCAGCTTTCTGTCACATGCATCACGTCGAGCTACCATGTGCGAGCGAGGCGAGCAGGGAATAGGGGGACCCGAACCCATGAGGTACAACCCCAGGCGCTGACCGTTGGCGAGAGGGGGTTAACAGCACATATACGCAATGTCTGTGCCCCCTCAATTGCAATGAAACCTGAACACATGAAAGAAAAAGGAATAAAGAAAAAGGAATAAAAAACTAACACATTCCCTAACTAGGAAAATAATAAAACATAAGACCTGGTCTGGAGAATTCCAGACCATGTCCACCTCCTTCAGACACTAAGATAAAACTGATTAGCTCAGGGCCTGGAGGCAGGTATATCCTGCTGGGAGGAGCAGACTTTTTTTGTTGCCATAGTGTCATACCTCCTAGAGACAGCAGCATACACCCATGGTCTGTGTCCCATGGTTTGTGTCCCCCAATGGAGCCGATAGAGAAAAGCTGAATTTTTTTTATTTATTTATTTTTTTTTTACACCATTTGCCGTAGGGGATCATTAACATTATATTTTTATAGTTCAGACATTTACGCACGCGACAATACCAAATATGTTTATTATTTCTCTTTTTTTAAGCTTTTGTGTATTAATATGGGGAAAAGGGTGATTTAAAATTTTTTGGGGAATCGCTTTTTCAAATTTTTTTTTCACAATTCTTACATTCATTTTTACATACTTTTAGTCCTCATAGGGGACTATTTACAGCAATCATTAGATTGCTAATACTGTTCAGTGCTATGCATAGGGCATAGCACTGATCAGTATTATCAGAAATCTTCTGCTCTGGTCTACTGGAAGGCAGATCAGTGCAGAAGACCCCGGGAGACATCATCTTGGCTGATCTAATCCCCACGGCAGATGCCGTGATCTGTATTGATCACAACATCTGAGGGGTTAATGGCAGACAGCGCGATCACTGATGTCTGCCATTACCGGCGGTTCTGCTGCTGCTGCTGACAGCCGCCGGGACCCGCTGTGAATGAAGCGAGCACAGCTTCTGTGCTCGCATAACAGCTGTGCCGTTAATGTATGGCGCTGTGAGCGAAGTGACGCTATGCAGCGCCGTACATTTACAGCGTGGGTCCTTAAGGGGTTAATGTGTACTAAAGTGTACCTTTAAAAACGTTTTTAAAACGTCAGGTTCCGAGTATTCACTCACACCTAAAATCACAAGAATGAGCAGGTAGAGAAGCGCATGGCCATGCGCTTCACTCCCGATTCTGTATCCATAAAAGTGGGACAGAATAGAAAAAAAACAGATCATGTCTTCCACAGACAGCACCACTCCTGTTCTCAGGTTATGTGTGGTATTACAACTTGGCTTCATTCACTTCAATGGAACGGAGCTGCAATATCACACACAACCTAAGCACAGGTGTGGTGCGTTTTTTTTTTTTTTTATAAAATCAGCTATGTTTTTTTAATTTTGAATAACCACTTTAACATTACCTACTGTCACATGAAAGAGAACCAGAAGAAAATGCACAAATTGAGGTTCATAGAAATGGTTGATATATAGAACAGGCTATGCAATTGATGATTGTCCTACACACAGCCCTCACCTCAATACAATACTACCACCTAATAAAAATCTGAGTTCACAGTTCAACATCTGTCCCTGTCAACTTGAAAGTTCCAAGGCAAGACCACCTCCAAATACTGTCCGCAGTTTTGGTATGAACTAGTATAAATCATTATGTTCAGTCGCTGCTGCTTATAGCCACATGGTATAGATAACATTACACACCATAATATAAAAAGGTCACTTACTTTGTTATAACAGAGCAGAAGAGAGGCACGTAAGGCTTGAGCTCCTCAGGAAGAGTATTAAGGCTGGAGATTGCTCGGAAATAAACCATACCGTTTGTTGGCTGAGCACAATACTGAACAGGAACCTCACCTGAAATAAAACATATATGCTTACTTAGTAACAAGCATCTATCAAACTACAAATTTATATATCTATAGCTTACTTTAAATTCATTTGTTCATTTATATTTTAGCTGTAAGACAATGGATGCATATATTAGGGGTGTGGAAAGTTAAAGGGGTATTCCAGGCCAAATTTTTTTTTTATATATCAACTGGCTCCTGAAAGTTAAACAGATTTGTAAATTACTTCTATTAAAAAATATTAATCCTTCCAATAGTTATTAGCTTCTGCAGTTGAGTTGTTGTTTTCTGTCTAAATGCTCTCTGATGACTCACGTTTCGGGAGCTGTCCAGCTCCTATGGAGATATTCTCCCATCATGCACAGCTCCCGTGACGTGACATCATCATTGAGCAGTTAGACAGAAAACTTCAGAAGCTAATAACTATTGGAAGGATTAAGATTTTTTAATAGAAGTAATTTACAAATCTGGACAATAGGATGTGTAGCTCACTTAAAGATAAAGGTAAGGAGAGTGTTCGAGGTTAAAGGTGATGCCTTCACCCAATCAGGCCTAGTCAAAAAATGGGAAAATATATGTATATACCAGTCCTCAAGAACACTAGGGATGTGTAGAATAAAGAGGAAAGAAAATAGTGGATCTGATAAGGATTTATTAATATATGTATATAAGTAAGTAAATGCAAATACATCAATCACTCTGCAGGGCCCTTGCAGGAATGAATTGGTAATAATCAATATATAAATGAAAATGCAGATAAAAATAATAAAGCAGAAATGCACCAATGTCCACTACGGTGGTTAGCAACTTGGTTAGTAGTCACTCTTGGTCACAGTTAAGTCCAAGGATATCCAATTTAAAGAGTCACAGTTCAGTAATCAACTCCTATGATACTGTAGCCAAATATAGCAATAGTGGCGATAATAGCAACAGTTGTAGCAATTATGATACTGTAGCCAAATATAGCAATAGTGGCGATAATAGCAACAGTTGTAGCAATTATGGCAGTAGTTTGTAGAGTACCGGTGCACAGCACCACTCACCCTTCTTCTCGGCTGTTAGCGATCCCGGCAAGCAATGATGTTCACAGGTAGCGATTTCGGCAGACCGCGATGTCCTGTAGGTGATAAAAGCTGTTTGTATTGCCGGTCTGGATCGTAGCCTAGGTGAGTGGTTCTCCGGTAGGCTGTAAGTATCCTGGGCTGGCACGGGGAGGCGTCCGGCCTAGGGAGAACGTGTCCAGGAACTCTGCCGTCCGGGGCTGTGAACGGAGATCTGGGAGCAGCTGCGTGTCTGAATGATGCGCTAGCTGCGCGCGTGTTGCAGTGGTCCCAGTTCTGTGAGCATCCAGCAGTTTATATCCACACATTTTGGCTAGCGTCTCTTTAGAAGTGGTATAAGGTGTTTTTGCAAGGCAGACGCGTTTCAAGGCCTGCGGGCCTTTTCTTCAGTGACAGTAAGGTTACCTTACTGTCACTGAAGAAAAGGCCCGCAGGCCTTGAAACGCGTCTGACTTGCAAAAGCACCTTATACCACTTCTAAAGAGACTATATCCACACATTTTGGCTAGCAACTGCTGGATGCTCACAGAACTGGGACCACTGCAACACGCGCGCAGCTAGCGCATCATTCAGACACGCAGCTGCTCACAGATCTCCATTCACAGCCCCGGACGGCAGAGTTCCTGGACACGTTCTCCCTAGGCCGGACGCCTCCCCGTGCCAGCCCAGGATACTTACAGCCTACCGGAGAACCACTCACCTAGGCTACGATCCAGACCGGCAATACAAACAGCTTTTATCACCTACAGGACATCGCGGTCTGCCGAAATCGCTACCTGTGAACATCATTGCTTGCCGGGATCGCTAACAGCCGAGAAGAAGGGTGAGTGGTGCTGTGCACCGATACTCTACAAACTATTGCCATAATTGCTACAACTGTTGCTATTATCGCCACTATTGCTATATTTGGCTACAGTATCATAGGAGTTGATTACTGAACTGTGACTCTTTTAATTGGATATCCTTGGACTTAACTGTGACCAAGAGTGACTACTAACCAAAAGAGACACGTTGCTAACCACCGTAGTGGACATTGGTGCATTTCTGCTATATTATTTTTATCTGCATTTTCATTTTCATTTTTATTTATATATTGATTATTACCAATTCATTCCTGCAAGGGCCCTGCAGAGTGATTGGTGATTTATTTGCATTTACTTACTTATATACATATATTAATAAATCCTTATCAGATCCACTATTTTCTTTCCTCTTTATTCTACACATCCCTAGTGTTCTTGAGGACTGGTATATACATATAATTTACAAATCTGTTTAACTTTCCGGAGCCAGTTAATATATATAAAAAAAAAAGGTTTTGCCTGGAATACCCCTTTAATAAAAAAAAACTACTTGCCCAAGGGACTAAAACGGAGAAAAATCTACTTGTCCCTCATGACGATCCACTTGTCCGGGCCAATTTTCGCTTTTACACTCTTGATTTTTCCTCCTTGCCCTATAATAGCCATAACTAAATACTATAATGATACCTTTTAATTTTTCCATAACATTCTCCGAAACAAAAAAAAAAATATTAGTGAAGTGAAATTGAAATAGTAAAAGATAATTTTGCAGATTTGGTTGTTTTCTTTTTTACGCCATTTACCTTGTGGTTGAGCTCAAATGTTATTTTGATAATTAATGTCGCCTGATTACAGCAATAACAGATTTGTATAGTTTCTGTCATGTTTTATTAATTAACAAAAAAATCAGAACTTTTTAGATTTTTTTTATTTTTATTGCAATTTTCTGACCCCTGTAGCCTTAAAAAAAAATTTAAAATTCACATACCAGGCTGAATGAGGGCTCATTTTTTGCACCATAATCTATTTTTGTATCGGTACCATTTTGGTATTGATCTGACTTTTTAAATAGCTTTTAACTTTTTTCTGGAATATTCTAAAAATTGTAATTCTGCGGTTTGGCATTTTTTATTTACATTTACGTATTTACATTTACATCATTTACTGTACGGGATATATAATGTTATTTTTTAATAGTTCGTTCAATTACGCACGCAGCGATACCAAATATGTTTATTTTTATTATGTTTACATGTTTTTATATAGGAAAAGGGGCGATTTGAACTTTTAATATGGAAAGGGTTAATGTGTATCTTTAAAACTTTTATTAAACATTTTTTTTTCACACTTTATTAGTCCCTTAGGGGACTTTTACGAGGCAACATTAGATTCCTCATACAGATCAATAGAGTTCTATTGAACTCCATTGAACTGTGTGCTCTGCGATCCATTGACAGAGCCTAGTCCAGCCAGACTATCAATGACAGAGCCACAGACACCATGGAAGCCGAGGTAAGCCCTCCGGCTTCCTCTACAGTGGATTACCCCCCAAACCCGCAATCGTGCAGCGTGGGGGGGGGGGGCGGGCGATTCACCCCACTAGCCTAACAGGAAGCATTAACATGTCCCTTTAGACGCCGCTGTCAGCTTTGACAATGGCGATCTAAAGGGTTAATAGCCAGCCACAGCGATCGGGATCGCCGCAAGCTGGCTATTAGCGGCGGCCCCCAGCTACTGAAATAATTTGGGGGCTGCAGAGTATGGGGTGGGGTGGGGTGGAGTTCGGAGCACGCTCCATACTCCCCTGTGAGTGCCGCCGTACTTGTCTGGGGCCTTTAGGTCTGGCCCTGCTTGCCCGAAGCAGGGCTAAGGGCCTGAAAAATTCACCTGCCCGGCGCCCGGAACTACATGTCCCGGGCGTCGGACGAAACAAAATTCCACATCCCTGCATATACACTGCTTAGAACAGTGGTGTCACATGAAACATGGTTCAGTAACTTTAATTTAAACCTCATTATAGCACTGGGCTATATAGAATATACACATTACCTGCATAAGCCAATTCCAGGTCTGTATGTGGGATTGTCGGCTCAATGTCAGATACTTTGAGTGCAGGAAGACAAGATGCATCCTGGGGTTTACTTTGCAACTCTAGAAGCTCAAGACCTATAGAGGAAAAACATTTTTTTTATTGAAATTCAAGGGAAAAAAAATTATTAAAACCTTAAATCACACAAATGCAAATTTAGCCCACTGTCACAGGTGCATAATACGGAGGCAAGTTCCAACCCAACCACGAGACTAAAGACTAAAGCTAACATCACATACCTCTAAGCTGCTTTCAGTTCGGGTCTTTTAGTCCGTAATATGGACACAAACAGGAGTCTGTGTTATGCCTATGTGGAAACAGCTTAAATCTAATCACTACAATCCCCATACCTTTTTACTATAGTAGATACCTGACATGTTAAACCCCCCCCAACATTCATGAGCCCTTTTATGCAATGTTGTACCTAAAAGTATTTTTTGCATTTAAAAAAATAAAAATAAAGCATCAAAATGTTTGTAGTAAAAGGCCTGACCCAAGCAGAAACAGATGTATAATGAATGACACACACTACAGACAGGAGATCAAGCTGTACAGAGAGATGATCAAAGCTCTAGACCAGTGGTCTTCAAACTGCTGACCTCCAGATGTTGCAAAACTACAACTCCCAGCTAGGAGTTGTAGTTTTGCAACATCTGGAGGTCCGCAGGTTGGAGACCACTGCTCTAGACACTTGTTTGAAGTCATACAGCAGGAAAAGTTTAACACCACAGTTAACCATCCGGATCACAGAGGGTCTTGCCACAATAGTAAACGTAAAAGTGCTACCCTATAAAAAGTCTCCCAGAAATGTACCTCTTGGTAAGAGATTGTTCTCTTGGAGACATGCCTCTACAACGCACTCAAAGACATTTTGCCTAGTGGACAGAACTGGGCAAAAAGGATGGTAATTTAAACCCCTTAAGGACACATGACGTTCTCATACGTCTCTATTTCCGAGTCCTTAAGGACACATGACGTATGAGAATGTCATGTGTTTTACCGGCCCCCCGCAACCATCTGGAGCGGAGCCGGTGCCCGCTGAAATCATTCAGCAGGCATCGGGGCATATCACCCAGGGGGGTCATGATGACCCCCCATGTCGGCGATGGCCGCAGATCGCTGAACAATTCAGTCCAGCGATCTGCGGCGGATTCCGGGTCAATCGGGTCTCCAGTGCCCCGAACAGCCATAGCCAGCAGGGGTGAGGTGGATTACCGGCCGACTAATCAGGGCGCCTGCTGCGGGTGTCACTCCCGCAACCCGCTCCGCCCCTCTTCTGGAGGGCTTGAGCGGGTGCGGGACGTGCACCCCGGGTGCTGGGGACCCCGATCCCCGGCGTCCCTGTTGGGATCGGGGCCCCAGGAGCAGCGGCGGCGGCAACGACGAGGGACTGACCTGATGCGGCTAGATCGTTGGAGGTGAGCGACAGCCTCCTGCTGTTGCTTAGCAACAGCTCCCAGCATGCAAAAAGGGCATGCTGGGATCTGTAGTTATGCAACAGCAGGAGGCAGACCACCACAACTCCCAGCATTACCTTATGGAATTTTGCAACAGCTGGAGGCACATTCTTTCTATGGAAAAGTGTACCTTACGCTGTTGTATAACTAAAACTCCCAGCTTGCACAATCAGCTAAAGTGCATGCTGAGAGTTGTAGTTTTGCAACAGCTGAAGGCACAGAGTTAAGTAGCAAACCAGTGTGTCTCCAGCTGTTGCATAACTACAGTCCCCAGCATCCCCAGCCAAAGTAGTATGCCTCCAGCTGTTGCATAACTACAAGACCCAGCATGCCCTTCCGCTGTCCATACATGCTGGGGGTTGTAGCTTTTGCAACAGCTGAAGGCACACTGGTTGCAAAACACTGAGTTTGTTACCAAACTCTGTGTTTCACAACCAGTGTGCCTCCAGCTGTTGCAAAACTACAACTCCCAGCATGCACTGATAGACCGTACATGCTGGGAGTTGTAGTTTTGCAACAGCTGGATGAACCCTCCCCCCCCCCCCCCCCCCCCCAATGTGAATGTACAGGGTACACTCACATGGGCGGAGGATTACAGTAAGTATCCGGCTGCAAGTTTGAGCTGCGTCAAATTTTCTGCCGCAGCTCAAACTGCCAGCGAGAAACTACTGTGAACCCCCGCCCGTGTGACTGTACCCTAAAAACACTACACTAGCACAAAATAAAATAAAAAGTAAAAAACACTACATATACACATACCCCTATACAACCCCCCTCCCCAATAAAAATGAAAAACGTCTGGTACGCCACTGTTTCCAAAACGGAGCCTCCAGCTGTTGCAAAACAACTACTCCCAGTATTGCCAGATAGCCGTTGACTGTCTAGGCATGCTGGGAGTTTTACAACAGCTGGAGGCACCCTGTTTGGGAATCACTGGCGTAGAATACCCCTATGTCCACCCCTATGCAATCCCTAACTTAGGCCTCAAATGCGCATGGCGCTCTCACTTTGGAGCCCTGTCGTATTTCAAGGCAACAGTTTAGGGCCACATATGGGGTATCACCGTACTCGGGAGAAATTGTGTTACAAGTTTTGGGGGGGTATTTTCTGCTATTACAATTTTTAAAAATGTAACATTTTTGGGAAACCAAGCATTTTAGGTAATTTTTTTTTTTTTTTACATATGCAAAAGTCGTGAATCACCTGTGGGGTATTAAGGTTCGCTTTACCCCTTGTTACGTTCCCTGAGGGGTCTAGTTTCCAAAATGGTATGCCATGTGTTTTTTTTTTGCTGTCCTGGCACCATAGGGGCTTCCTAAACGTGACATGCCCCCCAAAAACCATTTGTCGCTCCTTCCCTTCTGAGCCCTCTACTGCGCCCACTGAACAATTAACAGACATATGTGCTTACTCGAGAGAAATTGGGTTTCAAATACAAGTAAAAATTTTCTCCTTTTTACCCCCTTGCAAAAATTCAAAAATTGGGTCTACAAGAACATGCGAGTGTAAAAAATGAAGATTTAGAATTTTCTCCTTCACTTTGCTGTTATTCCTGTGAAACACCTAAAGGGTTAATACACTTACTGAATGTCATTTTGAATACTTTGGAGGGTGCAGTTTTTATAATGGGGTAATTTATGGGGTATTTCTAATATGAAGGCCCTTCAAATCCACTTCAAAACTGAACTGGTCCCTGAAGTGAGTTTGAAAATGTTGTGAAAAATTTCAAAATTGCTGCTAAACTTTGAAGCCCTCTGGTGTCTTCCAAAAGTAAAAACTCATAAATTTTATGATGCAAATATAAAGTAGACATATTGTATATGTGAACCCCCAAAAAATATATTTTGAATATCCATTTTCCTTACAAGCAGAGAGCTTCAAAGTTCGAAAAATGCTAAATTTTCATTTTTTTCAGCAAATTTTGGGATTTTTCACCAAGAAAGGATGCAAGTTACCATAAAATTTTACCACTAAGTTAAAGTAGAATATGTCACGAAAAAACAATCTCGGAATCAGAATGATAACTAAAAGCATTCCAGAGTTATTAATGTTTAAAGTGCAGTGGTCAGAATTGCAAAAAACGCTCCGGTCCTTAAGGTGTAAAATGGCCTGGTCCTTAAGGGGTTAATGAACTTCCTGCCATCTAGGCCACTCTGACCAAGCTGCAAGGAGATGTTGGGAGCAATGGTTGAGTACGGATATGGCGAAGAAGCTCTGGATGGCCCGGAAAAGGAGATTTTTATGCTTACCGTAAAACCTCTCTCTCGAAGGATCCATTGGGGGACACAGACCATGGGTATATGCTGCTGTCTCTAGGAGGCTTGACACTATGGCAACAAGAAAAGTCGGCTCCTCCCAGCAGGCTATACCCGCCCACAGGCACCTGAGGTAATCAGTTTTAGTCCCAGAGCAATAGGAGAAGACCGACAGGTTACATAGTTACATAATTAGTATGGTTGGAAAAAGACATACGTCCATCAAGTCCAACCAGGTCAAGAGAAAAACGACAAACTGTCCGAGCAACCAGAAGAAAAAGGTAACTGAACACACCCTCGGACAGATAACTGAAATAGGAACACCAGAAAAAAGGGTGGGAGCTGTGTCCCCCAATGGATCCTTTGAGAAAGAGATTTTACGGTGAGCATAAAAATCTCCTTTTCTCTATCGGCTCCATTGGGGGGACACAGACCATGGGACGCACCAAAGCCGTCCCTTGGATGGGTAAGGAATCAGACGGGTGGACGGTTGGACCACCGCCACCTGCAACGTCTTACGGCCCAGAGTAGCATCAGCTGATGCAAAAGGTATGAATCTGGTAGCACCTTGAGAAAGAGTGCAAAGACGACCACGCGGACACCTTACAGAACTGCAAGGCCGAAGCCATGTAGTGGAGGGCCCAGGATGCCCCGAAAAACGGGTGGAATGAGCCAACACCCTAAAGGGTGGGATCTTCCCCTTGCAGCGGTAAGCTCCCAAAATGGTTGTCTTGTCCAACAACCACAACAGGTTGTGGAAAAACGCTTCCATGGATGAGAAGGGGCCGGACAAAAGGACGGTAGGACGATGTTCTCATTGAGATGAAAAACCCATAACCGTATCAGGTACGAAGGACGGACCTAGACGGAAAACAAAACAACTTGTCCTGGTATACAACCAGGAAGGGAGAACGGCAGGAGAGAGCTGCCAGCTCTGACACCCTCCTAACAGAGGGAAGAGCAATAAGGAACGCCACCTTCCGGGGAAAGAGGCGAAGAGAAATGTCCCTGAGAGGTTCAAAAGGGGGGCCTTGCAGGGCATCTAAGACCAAGTGCAAGTCCCAAGGGAAAAAAGGGGACTGATAAGGAGGGGCAGCTTGTGCCACTCCCTGAACTAGGTTCGGACATGATAATTGAACGCCAGAGAACGTTGAAAAAGAATGAATGGAAACGGCCGAACCTTTGACCCCTAAGAGCTGAAAGCCTTCACGACCGGAGAAAGGCTGAGTTTCACACCAACAGAAAGAAGACCCCAGGTATGGTGGTAAATCTTTGCAGAGGAAGGCTTGTGAGCCCTCAGCATGGTGCGAACCACTTGGGAAGAGAAACCGCGGGTCCTCAGAACCGCTGTCTCAACCGCCATGCCGTCAAAAGCACAGACGGTAAATAGAGGTGGCACAGGAGACCTGATATAGGAGGTCTGGACGATAGGGAAGGCGCAGAGGTAAGTAGTTCCGGAGCCTGACCATGACGACGTACCACGCCCGCTGGGGCCAGTCTGGGCCACAAGAAAGGCGGGAACGCCCTCTGCTGTGAGATTCCTCAGGACCCCGAAAATAGAGGAAGGAGAGGGAACAGATAAGGTAGGGCAAAGGCCGACCAAGAGAGAGGAACGCTTGGTTGTAGCAGGACGTGCAGAGGTCCACGCCTGGAGCGCGAGGTTGCAGATCACTGCAAGCACCTCCGAATGTAGGGACCACTCACCTTGGACGGCTGAGGACCTGCTGAGAAAGACCACATCCCAGAGACACCCGAAATGAAGAGCGCTGAGATGGCCGGAAACCTGAGTTCCGCCCAGAAGGGAATTTCACGAGAAGCAAGCAAAGAAAGGATTGCCCTAGGCACCAACATGTTGAAGGGGAAATGGGCTCTTCTAGGGACCAAGGTCTCAGACCAGCCAGTCCTTGAAAACACCTCCCCAGCCCAACAGCTCCACAGCCCGACAGACTGGCAGGGAGGGGCAGGAAGGAGCGCCCCTGAAAAAGCAGGGGGGAAACAAAGCCACCATAGAAGGGACCGACAAGACTGACAAAAGAGAACGATCTTGCGGTCGATAGACAATGGAGACCTGTCCCACCGGAAGAGAATCACCAGTTGAAGAGGTCGGTGATGAAACTGGGCAAATGGCACGGCCTCCACGGCCGCCGCTAACCGACCCAGGACATCCATGGAAAAGCTAATGGAATCTGGAGCAGGGTGCTTAAGTCATCGGACTCTTGATAAGAGAGTCAGCCGAATGGTCGGCAGAGTCAAAGCGGCAGAGGCCGGGTCGAACTGGAGCCCCAGGAGAGCGGACTTGTCCCGATTGACCATCCAACCAAAGTTAGACAAGGTCTGGAGGTTGAGACTAAGACTCTCCAGGATCTGGGCCATGGCTGGAGCTCTGATCAGGAGGTCATCCAAGTAAGGAATCACGGAAACAACTGTTGTCCGTAAAAGGGCTATCACAGGCGCCAGGACATTGGTAAAGGTCCGCGGAGAAGTGGTCAGACCGAAATGGAGAGCCACAATAGAAAATGACCGTCCGGAACAATGAGATGTGGAGGCAGGCATCCTTGATGTCCACCGAGGAACGAAATTTCCCCATGAACCAGGGACGCCAGCACGGAGAGACTCCATTCGGGATGGGAAAGCAGAAGATGCTGGCTGAGATACTCGAGAACCAAGATTGGGCAAACAGAAACGCCTTTCTTGGGGACCACAAAGAGGTTGGAATAAACCTCGAAAACGTTCCACTGAAGGAACCGGGACAATTACTCCCTGGATAAAAAAGGAGTTGGATCCTGAATGTGCGTGGTCCAGGCATCCCAGAAGAGTAAGAGGCGACCAACCACCCGAGAAAGGTCGGCGGGTGGGGGCGACCCTTCAGACCGAGGAAGGCCTACGGGTGCCTGATGGGGCCGCAAAACGGACGGAAAGGATAGCAGACCTCCGGGAGGGACAGGTCCGGAACGAGGGAGCCCTCTTCCTGTGAAGGCGCCCGGTTGGACCCTTTGTTCGTACCCTTTGGTGGCACCAAAGGTCTGCAGAACCCGAAAGAGGACTTATGCGGAAAGCGGTTCTGTGAGCCTTATCCAGAGGTAATAAAGAACTCTTTTCCGCCCGTCGCCTCACTTCCTGAAGGCGGCGTCCACATTCCAGGCTTTAAGTCACATGGAGGGACGGTGGCAACCAAGTAGCTTGTGGCAAAGGCAGCACAGTGGCTGCGCATGGAAGCAGAACACAGAAAATCTCCAGCTGCGGAGCATCGGAGAGCTAGATTAAATAAATCCTCCAGAGGGATCTTGAAGACTACCCTGGCGGAGATGGGAGACCATACTGAAAGGGCCCTTGACACCCAGGCCGAAGCAAAAGCAGGAAGATCCTGCTGTCTCAAAGGAAAAGTTTGCCAAAGTCTCCACCTTCATGTCCGCTGGATCCTTGAAGGCAGCCTTAGAGAGGCGGGAGACCGGCAGATCCACAGCTGGAGAGGAGGTCCACCGAGCAATGAGGTCCTTGGCGAAGGGATACCGTGCTTCAACCTTCTTCGTTTCCTGAAACTTCTTGTCAGGGTGCCTCCAGGCGGATTCCAGCAGGGTCTAAAATTCAGCGTGAGAGCTGAAGGTCTTGGGTGCCGGTGCCATTGAGAACTGCGGCTGATGAAGAAGAGGGGGCTGTGCAAAACACAAGGGCTCTGTGATTGGCCCTGCAATAACCCCCTATGCGCGCACACAGCGCTGATTGGGGTGCAGTTTGCGCCCTTATGCAGGCTTCGGCAGCCCTGGGTGGGTGGAGCCAACGCGCACCGGGCGAAGTAATATACAGCCCGGTCCCTAATGGCGCCCGTTCCCAGCCCAGAGCGCATATGAGGGAAGGGAGGGAGCAGGCGAGACACAGTTGGCAGCCGCGCTGCCAAAACTAAAGTAAGAACAGTGCCGAGCGCCCGCAATGAAAGATATGCAGCCCGGTCCCTAATGGTGCCCACTCCCGGCCCCGAGCGCATAGGCGAACACAAATGCGCCAGCGGGGGAAGCGAGGGAGCGGGCGAGATACTGTCGGCAGCTGCGCTGCCAAAACGAAAGTAAGAACTCGGCGCCCGTAATAAAAGATATGCGCCGCGGCTGCCTCTTGTAGCCGCGGTGATACTGTGAAACACCCCACACCACACACACATGATAAACTGAAACATACATGTGCCTGCTCAGCCCCAGATATAATAAAGCACCCCCAATAAAGGAAAGGAGGGAAATCCCTCCTGGCCAGCCCCAACAGTCCCCATATAGAAGAGTGGGCAAAAACTGGGGGTCTCCAGATGTTGAAAGTCCTCCCTAAAGAAAACAAGGGGAAAATACTCACCTTAGTCAGAAAAACTTACCTCATGAAGTCTTCCCAATGAAGTCTTCAGCCAGCTTTTGTCACTTGCATCATGCCGGGCTACCATGTGCGAGCGAAGCGAGCAGGGAGGTAGGGGGACCCAGACCCATGAGGTACAACCCCAGGCGCTGACCATTGGCGAGAGGGGGTTAACAGCGCATATACTCAATGTCTGTGCCCCCTCAATTGCAATGGGGAAACAGTGAGCCGCAGTACCTGAGTCCCCACCTGAAAACAGGAAAGAAAAAGGAATAGAAAACTAACACGTCTCCTAATCCTAGGAAAATAAAAAATATGAGACCTGGTCTGGTGAGAACTCCAGACCATGTCCACCTCCTTAAGACACTAAGCTAAAACTGATTACCTCAGGTGCCTGTGGGCGGGTTTACCCTGCTGGGAGGAGCCGACTTTTCTTGTTGCCATAGTGTCAAGCCTCCTAGAGACAGCAGCATATACCCATGGTCTGTGTCCCCCAATGGAGCAGATAGAGAAATGAGGATTATTTGATCTTCTGACACGCACAAGAAGCTCCCACAGTTTCCATGCCCACCATCCACAGGATGCCCCCTTCATTAACCCCCGCCCATCTCTAACCAGACCATTTCCAGTCGCGAAAAAGAAAGAAATTTGGTGTCACGCACCCATTAAATGAGTACTGCAGCCATGGACAACTTATCCCCTATCTGATCGCAAGGGGTCCAACCGCTGGGACCCCCTGTGATCTCCTGTACGGGGACCCGGAATTGCCTAAGAACTGCGCGGCTAATGCTCGTGTCGTCAACCTGATGTCAATGTGAGGTCGGCAGACACGCCTTCTCTATTCAGTTCTATGGGAGAGGCGGGAATGCATGAACGCTGCATCTCTACCTCTCCCATAGACATACATGTAGGGGATAAGTTGTATTAGGCTGTAGTACTCCTTTATTTGTCCTGCTGATGACAGACAGCCACCATCGCCATAGTTGACAGTGGTGTTGTGATCGAGAAACCTGGACTGGTTCAGATTGGAAGTGTATTGTCTTTAGTTTTTAAATCCAGATTCTGTATGGGATGCGCCGACAGTTATGTTTAAGTATGGAGGCCCTGTGATGAGCACTTCAATCCCGCCTTTGCTGTGAAGCGACATACTGTCTGAACTCCTGGTGTGATGATCCGGGTAGCAATTACATGCAAAAGTCGGTCACCCGTAGTATTTACATGGGGGACACTAACAGCTCAGCGACATGTGCAGGACATTCTGTGGCTCATGTGTTACCTCTCATGTCTTTTTTTTGTTAAAAAGTGTATATGTGTTAGGTAGTTGCTGGGGTTGGTTGAGTGGTTTTTGGGGTGTTGGGATTTAAGTTATTTATAAACTTTTATTTTCAGAAGGATACATGACCTAAGTCCTCATCTACTGTCTATCAATGGTCAATTGCATTACTAAGCAGATTGTACACAGACGCAGTGCTTTATCAAATAGATTTTTCTGTTTGTTATAGTATGGATTATTCTATATGTAACATGTATCAGAAATGTTACCTTTCTCATATATTTGCTTCCTCTCGTCTTCAGTCAAAGCTTCAACCTTCTGGTTCAATTTTTTATTTTCCAGTTGAGCTTTCTTCTCATAATAATTTTCATCGGGACTCATACTTAAAGTCATTGTGTGTAGATTATTCTGTAAAATAGTAGAACATTGAAAATAACAAAACACAATGCAGGCTGCCTCTCCTCTAAATCCAGCTTTTTTAACCTTATTAATTATCTTAAAAGTTAAAAGTAAAGTTTCACTTTTTTTTTATGATACATAGCTTTGTAGGATACTTCGCTTCTTAGCTACATGTTACAGAAAAAACATTTATAAGATGGTGACTAAAGAAAATAATTTTAACCCCTTGAAGACCGGGCCATTTTTCATTTTTGTTTTTTCCTCCTTCCCTTCTAAAAATCATAACGCTTAAAATTTTCCACCTTTAGAGCCATATGAGGGATTGTTTTTTTTGCACCAATTTTACTTTGTAATGACATCAATCATTCCACCACAAAATCTATGGTGAAACCAAAAAAATTATTTATGGGGCAAAAAAAAAAAATGTTTTAGCTTTTGGGGGCTTTTAATTCCACACAGTGCACTTTTTGGTAAAAAATTACACCTTTAGTTTATTCTGTAGGTCCGTACGATTAAAATGATACCCAACTTACATGTGTTGGATTTTACTTTTTAAAAAATTATAACTTTTTGTACAAAAATTAGAATGTTTAAAATTGTCCTCTTCTGACCACTATAACTTTTAAAATTTTCCGTATAGGGAGATGTATATGCTGTGATCTGTACTTTTTATTGGTACCATTTTTGTTTTAATGGGACTTTTTTGATCACTTTTTATACATTTTTTAAGGTTTACAAAGTGACTAAAAATACACAATTCTGGACTTCGGTATTTTTTTTTTATGTATACACCATTGACCGTGCAGTTAAAGCAACATTATATTTTTATACTTTAGACATTTACGCACGAGGCGATACCACATATGCTTATGTTTATTTTTGGTTTACATTTTTTTAATTTTATGGGAAAAGAGGGGTGATTGAAACTTTTATTATTAGGGTAGGGGTTAAATCACAAACTTTTTTTTTTCTTTTTACTCAATTTTATAGTCTCCATAGGGGACTATTACAAGCAATCATTAGATTGCATACACTGTTCAATGCTATGCCATAGCATTGCATTGATCAGTGTTATCTGTGCTCAAATGCTCCAGCCTGGCATACCTGACTGGAGCATCGAGGCACAGATCGGATGGAGAGGAGGCAGGTAAAGGCCCTCCGATCAGCAACGCTAAGCAGCCGGGACATGGTTTTAACATATTAGATGCTGCAATCATCGCAGCGTCTAAGGGGTTAATGCAGGGCATCTCTTTGATCGGTGATGTCCGGCATCAGCCATGGGTTCCGAAAGTAGACAGCGGCGGGTACCAACCCCCTATGGTCCGTGCTCAGCTACTGAGCGAGTGTCATAGAAGGGGAGCGGAACATAGGCGTACAGGTACGCCCTTTGACCCCAGGAGGTTAATGTTAGAAATGATTAAAGTGATTAACTAGGCTGCAGAAATAGTATTAGTAAATATACATAAAATAAAAATGGGGTTAACAGAACAATAAATGTGGTAATTGTGTGTTCTGGTTATAAACAATTTAAAGGGACACTGTCATTTACATGACATTATGACATGTCCACCAGGCATTGAATCTCAGTCCTGAAACCCTCTGTGATCATGAGGTTCAACCAGGTGAAGCACATGGCAGACAATCCAAATGATGCAATCTATATAGACTATAATAGACCGCACTAGTCAGATTGGATACAATAAAAAGGGCCTGTCGTCTGACAACTACACAGTGAATGTTTTTAGCAGGACACCTAAAAGGAGAAAGGTCTCCGCATTCACTTATCATCTGAAGCTGTTGATGTATATGAAAAAAATAATTACATTTTTTTGGCTTTGAGAATTCATATAATTACCTGAAAATGCTGCTTGACTTTTTCTTGTAGGAATGTGGGGTTGTCTTTAAGACACTGTCTGAATCGATTTATTTTCTCTCCAACTTTTAACAGGTCAACAGGGTCTCCATCGTGATTCCAGCTAGATGCAACATACTTGTAAAAAGGAAGACAAAAACACATAAGATTTTGCACTGTATAAACATTAAAACAAGGCACAGCATCACATTGCTCAGTCAATATGTCACGCCTAGATGCTTCACCTTTTTGTACATACATATAATAGGCTACATGTCATAGTAATAAACAGGCAACGTACTGAGGCTAATGTAAGGCCAAAGCTTGTAGACTGATGCTTCATCTGGATCTCAAGCTTGTGGAGAAGTGCTTCAATTCTTTCTGTCTCAAATCCTTTTCTGCAGTAAAAAGAAACATTTATAATAGAAAAATGCATGTTGCCTGGACTAATTCCATGTCCGCAGTATATCTCCCCATCTCAATCCTGGTGCCAGCATAGCTCCTCTCTCATCGCTGGTCCCCAGAGGAAACAGATGTCTACTACATATACATCCAGTCAGGTCACAGACACCACTACTAGAGATGAGCGAACTTACAGTAAATTCGATTCGTCACAAACTTCTCGGCTCGGCAGTTGATGACTTATCCTGCATAAATTAGTTCAGCTTTCAGGTGCTCCCGTGGGCTGGAAAAGGTGGATACAGTCCTAGGAGACTCTTTCCTAGGACTGTATCCACCTTTTCCAGCCCACCGGAGCACCTGAAAGCTGAACTAATTTATGCAGGATAAGTTATTAACTGCCGAGCCGAGAAGTTTGCGACGAATCGAATTTACTGTAAGTTCGCTCATCTCTAACCACTACCAAACGTGCACCAAAAAGGATTCCCTTTTGTTTTAGTGATGCGATGTATGAGACCCGACAGATTTTTAGTACAGTACAAGTATAAAGTTTATCATCTGCGATAAAAGCTGAAAAAGGGGGCACTGACAGTCATGATAGGCGTGTCAGGAAGAGTTCAGCTTGACTATGGACAAAGTAAGTCGAACTCCTAATGTTCCAACCTCTGTATATGCCAGTGTTTCTCAACCAGTGTGCCTCCTGCTGTTGCAAAACTACAACTCCCAGCATGCCCGGACAGCCGTTGGCAACAGCTGGAGGCACACTGGTAGGAAAACACTGGTATATGCCATTAATAAGTTCACTAACATTATACTTACTCAACAACCTCTTGGATAGTTTTAGTTATGATTTCTTTCACAGACTGGACATGATCTTTATTTACTCCCTGTAATCCAATGCTGAAGTAAGTGTCTCTGGTGTAATTGTTAAAACTAGAATGAAAAACACAAACCAAAATTGTATACATACCACAATTTCTAACATTTTAAATTAATATTTAACATTAAAAAATCCTTTAAATATTTAGCAACATGGGTGTTCATGTCCAAACAGCATCATATTCCTGTCGCTTTCCTTAATGTGTGCCAAAAGTTAGTTTTTTTTTTTTTTTTTATAAGGCGTTACTGTCATTAAAAACAACTTTTAACGTGTTGCTCGAAATGTGAATAGTGGATCGCACTGGGATTCACTACTTAAAAGCTCTTGAGATACAAGCCAATGAAGCGGGTGGCATTGTGCTGCATTTCCTTGCCAGCTGGCAGGTCCCACCTTTGGCAGGGTCACACGGGGCGCATCCCAGAAGACCTGGCCTTTTTTTTGCATAGAAGTTTATGCAGAATAAGGGCAGGGTCATACAGGGTGCATTTGCAGAGTATTCTATGCTGCAGATGTGCCAACGGCAGTCACAGAGGGACTGCAGAGCAAGCTGCCAGCTGCTGCAGGGTAGCTGTGTGTGTCCGCTCGTAGTCGTGGATGTCTTAGTAACTAGTGCTGGGCGGTATGACCAAAAATGCATATGACAGTATTTTTGTAAGTTATGGCGGTTCCACGGTATTAACCCCCCCCCCCCCCCCCACGCTGGGGAACTAATCGTATGTGACCTGCGGGTGCTGCTCCCCATCCTCTTGTGAGCCGCTGACGCTTTAAATAAATGAGTGGCGTGCCGCGACACTGGAAATGATTACTAAAGGACATCTCTACTGATTAATTTAACATATTCCTGTGCCCGGGCTGCAAAAATAAACTTTGACTCACCTTCCTACTTTCCCCCGTTGTTCCGGTATCTGCCTCACTGTTCTCCGCTGCAATCTTCATGCTGCTTCCTCGGGACAGAAACGTCACAGAGCTGTCAGTGTATCACCGGCAGCAGCGATGTCCTGCTTCGGCCGATGATAGGCTGAGCGCACTGTCATGTAAGGAGCCGGCCGGCTGGTGATACATCGCTGCGGCTGGTGATACACTGACAGCTCTGTGACGTTTCTGTCTCGAGGAAGCAGCATGAAGATTGCAGTGGAGAACAGTGAGGCAGATACCGGAGCAACGGGGGAACGTAGGAAGGTGAAAAAGTTTATTTGTGCAGCCCGGGCACAGGAATATGTTAAATTAATCAGTAAGGTATCCTTTAGTAATCATTTCCAGCTCCGCGGCACGCAACTCATTGATTTAAAGCGCCAGCGGCTCACAGTAGGATGGGGAGCAGCGCCCGCAGGACACATATGATAGGGGACAGCGCTGCAGCTGATAATCCATTCATTGTAGGGGGGAAGGGCCCGACCGATATTGGGGTATAGGAAAAATTCAAAATATCGTACAAAATTTAAAAAAACGGTATTCGGTATGAACCGTTATATTGCCCAGCACTATTAGTAACATGCCAAAAGTTGTTTTTGCCTGGTTGAGCAAGGTACAGAAGTGTCTAAAAACACATTAAAAATATTGTGCAAGTCAAGTAAGCCAGTTTTATTTTTTTATTTATTTATTTTTGTTCAAGAGCTTTATTTTATCTTCATTACCTTTTTACAACAGTTTAAATAAGGTCGAAAAAAAAGAATGTGTGTGAATGAGGCCAAAGGCTGTGCAGTGGCATATATCAATCATTAGTGAGGGGAATAGGATCTGCTGTATGGGGTTTAATGCATTAGTTATAGGAAGTTATTACACAAAAGGTACAATATTTTTTTTCTGACTAGGGCAGATGACAGATCTGCTTTAAAGACTTCCCAGCCTTGTAAGTAACTAAAATTCATTGTAATCGACTAAATAAATAGGAAATGAAAAACACAAAACTAAACAAAGATATTGTAAAACTGATAATTATGGGAAAAAGTTGTATTACCCAGTATCAGGAGAGAAATCAGTCCCAAGGTTGGCTTCTATTAAGGCTTTGTAGAAAGGAGAATTTGGTCCATCAACCAACAAAGATGACAAGAGGCTCAGTGTAAATGACTCAAAGGAATCTGTAATGCTAGTAAACAAAAGCCATAAATAATTTTATAATATATATATATATATATATATATATATATATATATATATATATTCTATACACACAAACAAATCCATATAGATCTGGTGCACTGCTCACAATTTCAAGATTACCATAAGTGAAAAAAGCAGTACGCCACCTTGTGGCCACTGCAAACTGTCAGTCCAGGTTTTAATGCTAAGTAAACAGATTATTCAGGTTACATGCCTACTTACTGTAGCTTGCAAAATAAACATTTTAATAATAAACATTTCAAAGACACAGATTTTTTGTTACAGAGGCAAAAAGAGTCCCTCACAGAGCTAAACATCATTGAAGTAGGACATTAAAATCTGAAGAAAAGTAAAAAAGGACTCACTCTGATAAGAGGAAGCTCATGCTGACCATCGTCTGTTTAGCCGGATCACTTGCAAATGTGTCCACTCCACAAGTGATATGATATTCTTCCTGCAAATTAAATACATTTCACTACATTTTAATTTTGTTGTTTAACTGTATATCACTTTAAAAAGTTTGTCAAAATAAATACATTAAAAAAAATGAAATGATGAATAGCTAATGTTCAAGTCTTCTTTCAATACTCCCACAGAATCAGAATGACATACTGCTCCATATTATCTCCTCTCTGCTTCGGCCAGGCCCACCATTTTGGGTGTCAGAGCAATTGGACCCCCAGCAATCTAACATTTATTCCTAAGAGAGGAGAAATATTGTGCCGTATTTTGCTGCTGTGTACTATTCTATCCATTGAAGTCAATGGGTAGCAAAATGAGTTGCAGAAAATACACAGCTGCCAGTTAGCAAACAGCGCAGCGGATCCGGGCATGGTATGCACCAAACTGATCAGCGTCCCTCGCACTACGAGCCAGTAATACTGGTTAGTGGGGGGGGGGGGGGGGAAGCAAGCCGCCAGTTTTCCTTTAAAATAAATTATTTGTAGTATATTTGTTTAAAGACTTCAAATGAGTGAGATTTTCTAAATTTTCTACAGTGAGATTTTTCTAAATCTTAATCTAATGAATGTGCCATCAATTTGTTTAGTCTTGAAAATGTTCTAATTCCCTTAAGAAGTCTAAAATGACAAGATCCTCATTTCAGACTTCTCCAGGAAATTGGAACATAAGAAAAGTGGAGGGGCTTTAAGGCTAAACGAAGCAATGGTCAATGTTATGGCAGTCTATTTTGTGATCCTCTACCAGAAAGCCACATGGATTTAGTTAGATAAAGGCAAGATGGAGTCTCTTACCTGGGGTCTCCTAGGCATGTTCACAGGTAGGTGGGCTCTTGTAACATTAGTCAAAGACCACGTGTGGGTTGGATAAGGGGCGGAGAAAACAACATAAAAGGCTTTGCAAGGAGAATGAGGGTCTCTCTTTCTTCCGCTTGACATCAACCTCACCAGCTCTTTTCAACTTCCTGGTGGGACACCTTCCATTCAACTTCCTGTTTGGGTCTGATCCTGAGACCAAGGACTGCAACTGTTGCTCATACTTGTCGTAAAGGTTCCCCGAAGATAAGTATTTTCAGTTATTTTCTTTTGTGTGTTTTATATATAATAGTTGTACAGATAAAGGAAAATCCCCCCAAATAGCCAACAGATAGTGTTTCTGCTATAATTGTTGTATATGTGTTTCCTTACACTGCAGATTTAAGTTTCTAGCTATTAGTATTATCTTTTTTTCTCTCTCTTAGTTAAGGGGTGTTTAGTTGGTCTGTGGGGTGCTATGAAAGCATTTGGTCTCCAGTAACACTGCTAAGTGGAGTGTCTAATGCGCCTGGTCTGTGAACATATTGTATTCAATAGACACCATGGTGGCAGCCATCTTGTGTCTCAGCATTGATAACCTCAGATGCATGGTCTGCAGATATTTATCTGGTTGTATAACATTTGGAGCCAAATCTAATTCTACCCCAAAGCCACGAACCACAACAGTCAATTCATTACTTATTTGTTAAAACGCAATGAGACAACCAAGAACAATATATAAAAATAACGAAAATATAAAGATAAAACATGGCTACTGAATCATCATGACGCATACCACATTTAAAAAGAAGGAAACATTAAACGGGTACTCCGGCCCTGAGACATCTTATCCTCTCACATAGACTTGCATAGCGGGGGCAGGGGGTGACGTCACACGGGGGCGGAGCCGTGACGTCACGATACTCCAACCCCGTGGTTGCCACCCGGCTGTTTGTGAGCCGCGGTGTGCAGCTCAAACAGGTAGGTGGCGAATTAAAGATTGCGGGAGCCCCCGGCGGGACCCCCGCGGTGAGACATCTTATCCCATATCGGATAGGGGATAAGATGTCTCGGGGCCGGAGTACCCCTTTAAGGCTGCATTCACATGACGTTTTGTCCCTATGGCTGCCAGATACGGCTGGGAAATTTCAAAACCGGTCGATCCCATATCCCAGCCGGATAGGAGCCAGATCTCATTTACTCAGACAGCGACTCCGGTCGGCTCATTTTTGCCCAGTATCCGATTTTGTGACCAGACTTAAAACTGTGGTATACTATGGTTTTAAGTCCAGTTACAAAACTAGGGCAAAAATGGAGTCACTATCTGAATCCGGTCGGCTCATTGAAATTTCCCGGTAGCTGTAGTGATTTAATCTAAAATTATATGATGAAAATGTACCGTATATACTCGAGTATAAGCCGAGACCCCTAATTTCAACCCAAAATCCCAGGAAAAGTTATTGACTCGAGTATAAGCCTAGGGTGGGAAATACCTCATCCCCCCCTGTCATCATCCAGACCCGTCATTAACATCCTCATCATCATCCCCTTGTCATCATCCCACACATCCCCCCTTCATCACCCCCTTATCATCCCACACATCCCCCTTCATCATCCCCTTGTCATCATCCCACACATCCCCCCTTCATCATCCCCTTATCATCCCGCACATCCCCCCTTCATCATCCCCTTATCATCCCACACATCCCCCCTTCATCATCCCCTTATCATCCCACACATCCCCCTTCATCATCCCCTTGTCATCATCCCACACATCCCCCCTTCATCATCCCCTTATCATCCCGCACATCCCCCCTTCATCATCCCCTTATCATCCCACACATCCCCCCTTCATCATCCCCTTATCATCCCACACATCCCCCTTCATCATCCCCTTATCATCCCGCACATCCCCCCTTCATCATCCCCTTATCATCCCACACATCCCCCCTTCATCATCCCCTTGTAATCATCCCACACCCCCCCCCCTTCATCATCCCCACCCCCCTTCATCATCCCCACACCCCCCCTTCATCATCCTCTTCTCATCATTCGCCCTCAGTGGTCTTCAACCTGCGGACCTCCAGAGGTTTCAAAACTACAACTCCTAGCAAGCCCGGGCAGCCATCGGCTGTCCGGGCTTGCTGGGAGTTGTAGTTTTGAAACCTCCGGAGGTCCGCAGGTTGAAGACCACTGCGGCCTTCAACATCATCCAGCCCCCCTCTCACCCCCTTTAGTTCTGAGTACTCACCTCCGCTTGGCGCTGGTCCGGTCCTGCAGGGCTGTCCGGTGAGGAGGTGGCCCGGTGAGGAGGTGGTCCGGGCTGCTATCTTCACCGGGGGCGCCTCTTCTCCGCGCTTCCGGCCCGGAATAGAGGCGTTGCCTTGACAATGACGCAGAAGTACGTTGGCAATGAACGCACCTCTGCGTCGTTGTCACGGCAACGTGACTATTCTGAGGCCGGGCCCGAAGCGCTTAGAAGAGGCCTCCCCGGTGAAGATAGCAGCCCGGAACCACTATCCCACCGGACCACCTCCTCACCGGACAGTCCTGCAGGACCGGACCAGCGCCGAGCGGAGGTGAGTACTCAGAACTAAAGGGGGTGAGAGGGGGCTGGATGATGTTGAAAGCCGCAGTGGTCTTCAACCTGCGGACCTCCGGAGGTTTCAAAACTACAACTCCCAGCAAGCCCGGACAGCCGATGGCTGCCCGGGCTTGCTGGGAGTTGTAGTTTTGAAACCTCTGGAGGTCCGCAGGTTGAAGACCACTGCGGGTGGGGGAGTTCACTCGAGTATAAGCCGAGGGGGGTGTTTTCAGCACGAAAAATCGTGCTGAAAAACTCGGCTTATACTCGAGTATATACGGTATTACATTTTAATGAACTTACCGGACACCTCCATCTCTGCTGTTGTGGAACCATTGTGTGTGGATCAATGCTCTTAAACTTGCTCAAGGCATCTTCCTGAATTTGCTTTAAGTGCTGCTCCAATGGAAGATTTCCATAGGTAAAGAAGCTGCAGAAGAAGAAGATTTTTTTATACAATGCCAAACTTAAGACTATACGTATGGGCCAATGTTTACACCAAGTCACTGATCTTATCATTTGCAGAACAAAATTTGTGGTTTATGTTATTTTTTTGCCCGTGCGGGTACTACTACATTGGCAAGACTATTCGTCAATTGCATGCTCGCATTTGCGATCACTTTTATTCTTTGCGCACATTAAAGGGTGCCCCCCGCTTCATTGCCCATGTGTTAGAACGCCACGAAGGTAAACCAGATTCATTGCGTTTTGCAGGAATAGAAAAAAGGGTAAAACCTAAACAGGGCATTAACCTGGATAAATTCCTGTTGCAAAGAGAAACGATTTAGATCTCGAAGCCGCTACTGGTACACTTGGTCTTAATGATAAGATTGATTTTTCTCTGTGCTTTTAATTTACCTAATGTATGTTTTCCTTGGTTTTATAATAATCTTGTAATATTACTGTACGTAATTGCGTTTCTTTACCTAATGCGGCTTTTAGTCAGGGAGCCGAATGGTCAGTCCATTAGTTTGGCACGCCCCCTGTGACTACGTCAGGTCAGGTGAGAGTCTCTGTTGTCATTCTAATCAAGACTCACCTATATAAGAAGCAGCAAGTGAAACTCCAATACAGGCCAGATAAAGCACGCTTGACGTGTGAAAAAGACTCTATTGCCGGATTTGTGTACCCCCTGTCCCGTCCTCCTCTTCTGTTTTACATGTATATGTGAGTATATTAATAAAGAAGAAACCCTGAAGAGTACTTGTCGGTGAGTCGGCTGGACTCGGCTCTATCAATGGATCACAGAGCACACAGATCAATAGAGTTCAATAGAACTCTATTTATCTGTATGAGGAATCAAATGATTCCTCCTAAAAGTCTAATAAAGTTTTAAAAAAAATAAATAAATAAATAAAGTTTTATTAAAAGTTAAAAAACACACATTAACCCCTTCCATGTTAGAAGTTCAAATAACCCCTTTTCCTATATAAAAACCATGTAAACATAATAAACATATTTAATATCACTGCGTGCGTAATTGTACGAACTATTAAAATATAACATTATGCATCCCATACGGTAAATGACGTAAATGTAAAAAAAAAAAAAATACCAAACCATAGAATTGCAATCTTTATAATATCTCAGAAAAAAAAGTTAAAAAGCGATTCAAAAGTCAGATCAATACCAAAATGGTACCGATACAAAAAACAGACTATGGCGCCAAAAATTAGCCCTCATACTGCCTGGTATGTGAAAAAACATTTTTTTTTTTAACCCGTTTACGCAAAATCAGGTACATGTACCTGATGAATCGCGGTGACTTCGCGCAACATCAGGTACATGTACCTGATGGACATAAACTGTCACAGCGCCGCCGCGCGCTGTGACAGTTTTATGAAACTTGCTGTGCTACACAGCAGGACCTCCCTGAAGCCGGCCAGGGACCAATCGCAGCGGTCCCCGGCCGGCGATCGCTGCTATTGGTCCGTCAGTTCAGACGAACCGAAAGCAGTGATCTGGCGGCGGTCTCCTCCTTCCCCCTCTCCTCCGTCGCTTCATTCAGTGAAGCGATCGGTGGTGAGAGGGGCCCCGTTGGGGGAGGCCGCCCGCAGCACTCAGGATCGGAGCGCAGCTCCGATCCTGAGTTAACCCTGTAGACGCTGCGGTCACTGTGACCGCGGCGTCTATTAGGATTACAGAGGGAGGGAGCTCCCACTGTCACCATCGGCGCTCTGCAAAGTGAAAGCAGAGCGCTGATGGTTGCCATGGCAACCGGAGGACTGACAGTAGCCTCCGTTGCCATGGCAACATGAGTGATCAGTCTCTACCTAAGGTAGGGACTGATCTTTCCTATGCCTGTCAGTACTGACAGACATAGGCAAAATTCAATGGAGTACAGATGTGTACTCCATTGAATTCTGTGTATAACAGTAAAACAAAAAAAAGTTAAATGTGAAATAAAGTGAAAAAGAAATTAAAAAAGTGGAAAAAAAAATAAAAATGTGAAAAAAAATTAAAATAAAAAATATGAAAAATAAAATGAAAAAAATTGGAAAAAAATAGTAAAATAAATTATATATATATATAATACACCCCAACACAAACTCAAAAATAGTCCCCCCAAAAACATCAACATGTCCCGCAAAAAAAGAGTCCATACACAATTGCGTCAGTGAAAAAATAAAAAAGTTATGGCTCACAGAATACGGCGAATTAAAAACGTGATTTTTTTTACTAAAATCGTTTTTATGCTATAAATGAACTAAAATATAAAAAAAAGCATAGAAATTTGGTATCGCCGTAACCGTATCAACCTGCAGAGTAAAGTTAACATGTCTTTTATACCGCATGACGAACGACCTAAATTCTTTTAATAAAAAACAACTGCAGAATAGATTTTTTTATGTATATCACCTCATAAAAAATAAAATAAAAAACGCTCAAAGTGTCACATGTGTCCCAGAATGGTACCAATAAAAGCGTCAACTTGTCTCCCAAAAATATTTTTTCACCCCAAGGCGTCTGCGACTTTATATGATGCCAACAAAATATCCTAAACTAAAAGGGTGCCCCAAAATCCACATAGCACTCCTTCATGTCTGAGGCCTGCATGAGAGACACGTAGCGCACAAAGGCCACATATGGAATATTTCTAAAAACGTCAGAATTCAGGGAATAAATCTTGAGTTTTATTTCTTTGTCAACACCTATTGTGTTACAGAAAAAAATGGATAAAAATGAAAAATCTGCAAAAAAAATGAAATTTTTAAATTCAGCCTCCACTTTGCTTTCATTTCTGTGAAGCACCGAAAGGGTTAATAAACTTCTTTAATGTCATTCTGACTACTTTAAGGGGTGCAGGTTATAAAATGGGGTGATTTATGGGGGTATCTAACATTCAGGCCCCTCAATTCCACTTCAGAACTGAACTGGTCCCTGAAAAATCAGATTTTGAAATTTTCTTGAAAATCTGGAAAATTGCTGCTAAACTTATAAACCCTCTAACATTCTAAAAAAGTAAAATAATGTTTATCAAATGATGGGAACATAAAGTAGACATATTGCAGATGTGAATTAATCATTAATTTGGTGCGATATGACTATTTATGGTACAAGCATAAAATGTAAAGTCTAGAAAAATGCAAATTTTTCATTTTTTTGCCAAATTTTTCATTTTTTTTACAAAAAACGCTGAATATATCAATCAAAATTTACCACTAATGTAAAGTACAATATGTCACGAAAAAACAATCTCGGAATTGGATTGATAAGTAAAAGCATTCCAGAGTTATTACCACATAAAGAGACACATGTCAGATTTGAAAAAAAGGCCTTGGTCATTGAGGCCAAAACAGGCTGTTGAGTAAAGGGGTTAAAGCTACAGGGGTCATAAAATGGCAATTTAAAAAAAATTGTAAAAACATTCAGATTTTTTTTTATATTAGTAAACCATGGGGGAAACTATACAATTTTTTATTGCTGTAATCAGGCCGGCCTAAAGTATCAAAACAACATGTTACCTCAACCACAAAGTAAATGGCGTAGAATAGAAAACCACTAAACTTGAAAAATTATCTTTTACTATTTCAATATGCAAGTGGATAGTCACGAGAGACAAGTAGATTTTGCTCCGTTTTAGTCCCGTGGACAAGTAGTTTTTTATTAAATTCCAACACCCCTGTGCCTACATTACATTTATCAGTAATTTATAATACCAAATCCACATCAATAGGCACAACTAAACCTGAAACAAAATGTTTGTTTCCAGTTATTCTACATCACAACTGGATAAAAAAAATAAATAAAATAAAAAATCAACCTCTAAAAAGGCTCGATTCTCATAAGGCTAAGTTCACACGGTGGAATGTCAGCATGGAAAATCTCTGTGTGGACATTCCACTGACAGCGTATCACCAGCAGAACAGGCTGGCGCTAGGACCACTTGGAAATGCGCAGTCTCATAGATCGCAATGCATTTTCCTGCGGACTCCACAGAAACATTGAACATGTTCAATGTTTTTGTGGATGCCGGAATCAAGATTTCCATGCCAGAAACATCTGATGGAAGAAATTCTTCAGTCCAATTGAAATCAATGGGACTCTGCTGCTGAGGAATTTTCATGCGGAATGCTTTTGTAAAATTCCACACGGAAATTCTGCCGTGTGAACATGGTAAAAGGCTGCAACAATTGTTTTCATAACCAATTAATTGGATTAAAAAAATGCTTTTTATATAATTTAATAACAAACAGTGTTACAAATACAGTTTTTTATTTAATTTGTAAAATGGAAATTGGGGGTTGATTTCAATTTTTAGTATGGAATGGATTTAAATTTTTAAAAACAATCTTATTTTTTAAACACTTTAGTCCACCTAGGGGACATGTACGAGCATTAATTTGATTGTGCATACACATCAATGCAGTATTTCAATGGTGCTTTAGAGCTGCTCTCTATTTGTACAGCCTGTCAGAGTCCCAGAGGCCTAACAAAGGCCTCCTTCCTGCACTGTGCAGATCCAAACCACTGCACCACCAATGTCACATTGTCACATAGAGGGCCATATAAATGCAGCTGTCAGGCCTGACAGTGAAATCAGTTGACAACTTTCATTAAGAATTTTGTTGATTAGCTGTCGCAGCCCTGGTTGACACTGCATTAATGCAGAGCATCCTAGGTATCCATTCAGCATTCTATAAAAAAGGGCACTGTAGTGGGCTCGCTTATTCACTTAATGACCTCCCCATAGGCAGCAAATGTCTACATTGGGGTCACTTCCCACATATATACCCTACTTTAGCAGCAATCACACTATTAAGCCCCACCAAATTACTGTGTACATGTGAGAAGTGGCCCAAACATTAAGAATTGGTGACTATGTTTAGGTCAGGCTCCCTGCAGTGTGTCACGACATACACTGGCATCCTTTTTGTGATGGGTTGCAGACATATGCCTAGGACGCACTGCATTTACAAAATGTGAACCCAGCCTTAGCATAGCAATGTATAATAAAGTCATAAAGGGAAAAAGAAAAAAAACGTTAAATAAATAAATAAACCTCTCCATATAGTTGGGATATAAAATCGTCATATAGACCACACGTTAGGTAGCAGTTATGATGTTTAGAGGCCTGTAAAGTGCACAGTGTAACATATTGTACCTGGCATTGCTTGGGTGATAGTGAGTGGCATGAAATTGCTTCAGCTGATTCCAGGTGAGATCTGGGATGTCTAATGGCTCTCCTCCAGATACGACAGAGTACGTGTGGTCTGGAAGAAGCTTGTTCTGTAGCTGCTGTGCAAAGATTCTCTCATTATCTGTCTAAGGGAGAGAAAATATATATCGCACTAAAATGATTGGACGAGCAAGGTAAACCACTGATATATACAGGCCCTTTCTGCAGACTCCACATGCAATGCATTGACGTCTCTGAGAGTGCATTCCTGTGCGGTCCTAGCGCCACAATGTTTAGGTCGGTGTCCGCAATTTGTGGAATTTCCGCACCAAGAAAGCCTAAGGGTATGTTCACACATATGCAGATTTGATGCGCAGGATTTGATGCACAGGATTTTCTGCTACAGATTTCGATGTAAAATAAATGATTGAGCACAGCTTCTAATCTGCAGTTACAAATCCTTCGCATCAAATCTGTGCAGAAACCCGTATGTGTGAACGTACCCTAAATGTGCAATGCAAAAGAGATTAAACAAAAAAACAACTCACAAATGCTCCTTTCATCTCATTAAATACAATGCCCTTAAATATCAGAGGGGAATTGGGATCAGTGGGATTTTCATGCTCTAATCTCCATCCTTCTTGCCTGTAAGAATAAATAAAAGGAAGTCAATTTATAACAAACATTCGTATAAAAAAAAAAAAAAAAAAAAAAAAAAAAGTGCCCCTTTAGGAGTTCACCCACAATCCTTTTTGCCTTATTTTGCTCAATATTTTTACCAAAACCAAGAGTGGGTCAAAACACAAAAATTTGCAAATCTTTTCATTATATTTTTTTCCCTGTATTAGTTTCCTCGTGGCCTTGGTAAAATTACTGACCAAAATACGTAGGATTAGTAAACCTGCCCAAATATTCTTATTAAATTAGTGTTACCAGAAGTCCAGTTCCCTCAGGCACGGGAAAAATACAGCATCTAAATACACAGACAGGAGATTCTGGAAGTCCTTGGCATTTTGAGTTGAAAACGGGTACATCGTGTAATCACTTGCTGCAAAAATAAGGTTAGAAGAGATTATTTGAGCTCAGGTCAGGTTATGTTGTATTTTGATTTGAGCAAAAAATAAATAAATAAAGTGAAAAGGAGGTTGAATAAACCTGCACACAAAATGGGTGCTGTCACTTTAAAAAATATTTGACATGTTGTAGAGTGATCTCAAGAGTTTTGACCAGTAGCTCTGCCACACTCTTTCCTCTCTGCTTGTTCGGGATCTTAAAGGGGTATTACGGGCAAAAACATTTTATCTCCAATCCAAAGGATAGGGGATAAGATGTCTGAACGTGGGGGGCCCGCCGCTGGGACCAGCCACCCCCCCCCCCCCCCCCCCCCGCAATCTCCCTGCAGCCCCCGCATTCTATGCGGGAGCTGCGTCTCCAGTTTCTGAAACCTCAAGGTTTCCGGGACTGGGGACATGACGTCACACCACGCCCCCTCCATTCATGTCTATCGGAGGGGATAAAAGGTTTTTGCCCGGAATACCCCTTTAACACTTAGACCCGACCCTTAAAAACCCTTGTTTTTTTTATTTCTTGACAATGACAATGGCCATGTCAAAGCCTTTTCTTAATGGCAGGCACAATTTAAAGAGTACCTGTCACCAAATAAAACTTTTTATATAGTGTTCCTTGTGTAATTAGCAGACACTTTCCCATTCACTTTCTTTTAACCCCTTAAGGACGCAGGGTTTTTCAGTTTTTGCACTTTAGTTTTTTCCTCCTTACCTTTTAAAAATCATAACCCTTTAAATTTTTCACCAAAAAATCCATATTATGGCTTATTTTTTGCGTCACCAATTCTACTTTGCAGTGACATTAGTCATTTTACCCAAAAATGCACGGCGAAACGGAAACAAAAATCATTGTGCGACAAAATCGAAGAAAAAACGCCATTTTGTAATTTTTGGGGGCTTCCGTTTCTACGCAGTGCATATTTCGGTAAAAATGACACATTATCTTTATTCTGTAGGTCCATACGGTTAAAATTATACCCTACTTATATAGGTTTCATTTTGTCGTACTTCTTGAAAAAATCATAACTACATGCAGGAAAATTTATACGTTTAAAAATGTCATATTCTGACCCCTATAACTTTTTTTATTTTTCCACATACAGGGCGGTATGAGGGCTAATTTTTTGCGCCGTGATCTGAAGTTTTTATCGGTCCCATTTTTGTTTTGATCGGACTTTTTGATCACTTTTTATTCATATTTTAATGGTATAAAAAGTGACCAAAAATAAGCTTTTTTGGACTTTGGAATTTTTTTGCGCGTACGCCATTGACCGTGCGGTTAAATTAATGATATACTTTTATAGTTCAGACATTTACGCACGCGGCGATACCACATGTTTATTTTTATTTACACTGTTTTATTTTTTTTTATGGGAAAAGGGGGGTGATTCAAACTTTTATTAGGGAAGGGGTTAAATGACCTTAACACTTTTTTTTTGGGATCTCCGGCACGGAGCAGTCATTCGTCGATCGGACACCGAGGAGGCAGGTAAGGGCCCTCCCGGTGTCCTGTAAGCTGTTCAGGACGCCGCGATTTCACCGCGGCGGTCCCGAACAGCCCGAATGAGCAGCCGTGTCACTTTCACTTCACACGCTTTGATCGCCGCTTCTGAAGGGTTAATACAGGGCATCAACGCGATCGGTGATGTCCTGTATTAGCCGCAGTTCCCGGCCGTTGATAGCCGCCGGGACCGACCCGATATGCCACGGGGACACTGCGTGACCCCGCGGCATATCACGGGAGCCGGCGAAGGACGTAAATATACGTCCTTCGTCGTTAAGGGGTTAAAATTATCAACATAAATATGTTTAAAATGTAATCGAAAAAAGGGCCACTAGGTGGCTCTGTTCTGTTCCCTATTGCAATTAACCCCTTAAGGACTCAGGGTTTTTCCATTTTTGCACTTTCGTTTTTTCCTCCTTACCTTTTAAAAATCATAACCCTTTCAATTTTCCACCTAAAAATCCATATATGGCTTATTTTTTGCGTCGCCAATTCTACTTTGCAGTGACATTAGTCATTTTACCCAAAAATGCACGGCGAAACGGAAAAAAAAATCATTGTGCGACAAAATCGAAAAAAAAACGCCATTTTGTAACTTTTGGGGGCTTCCATTTCTACGCAGTGCATATTTCGGTAAAAATTACACCTTATTATTCTGTAGGTCCATACAGTTAAAATGATACCCTACTTTTTGTCGCACTTCTGGAAAAAATCATAACTACATGCAGGAAAATTTATACGTTTAAAAATGTCATTTTCTGACCCCTATAACTTTTTTATTTTTCCACGTACAGGGCGGTATGAGGACTCATTTTTTGCGCCGTGATCTGAAGTTTTTATCGGTATGATTTTTGTTTTGATTGGACTTTTTGATCACTTTTTATTCATTTTTTAATGTTATAAAAAGTTACCAAAATACGCTTTTTTGGACTTTGGAATTTTTTTGCGCATACACCATTGACCGTACGGCTTAATTAATTATATATTTTTATAGTTCGGACATTTACGCACGCGGCGATACCACATATGTTTATTTTTTTTTTTTTTTTACACTGTTTAATTTTTTTTATGGGAAAAGGGGGGTGATTCAAACTTTTATTAGGGAAGGGGTTAAATGACCTTTATTAACACTTTTTTTTAACTTTTTTTTTGCAGTGTTATAGGTCCCATAGGGACCTATAACACTGCACACACTGATCTCTCATCCTGATCACAGGCGTGTATTAACACGCCTGTGATCAGCATTATCGGCGCTTGACTGCTCCTGCCTGGATCTCAGGCACGGAGCAGTCATTCGTCGATCGGACACCGAGGAGGCAGGTAAGAGCCCTCCCGGTGTCCGATCAGCTGTTCGGGATGCCGCGATTTCACCGCGGCGGTCCCGAACAGCCCGACTGAGCAGCCGGGATACTTTCAGTTTCACTTTAGAAGCGGCGGTCAGCTTTGACCGCCGCTTCTAAAGGGTTAATACCACACATCGCCGTGATCGGCGATGTGTGGTATTAGCCGCGGGTCCCGGCCGTTGATTAGCGCCGGGACCGACGCGATATGATGCGGGATCGCGGGATTTCTCCTGCTGGGAGATTGCACTATGTGAGCAAGAAGAAAGGTAAGATACAGAGCTTTTTAAGGGTGGGAGGAGTGTTTAGAGTAGTTTAATTGGTGACAGGTACTTTTTAACGGGGTACTCTGCTGAAAAACATCTTATCCCCTATCTAAAGTATAGGGGATTAGATGTTTTTCGACTGAGTATTCCTTTAAGTAGTGAAACCAGATAACTCCTTTGGACATTAAGAATTTGAAATAAATGGACATTTTACACACTAAACTAGACACTTTCAGAGCAAGAAATCATTCAACACACTGAACCAATGAGAGAATGTGAAGTGTTCTTACCTGTGAATGCATTCATAAAAGTGGATAAGGATCGATTTAACATCTTGAAGAAGGGATCTCTACATGGATACTTCTTGGACCCACACAAAACTGTATGTTCCAGTATGTGTGGGACTCCGGTGCTGTCCAGAGGGGTTGTTCGGAACTGTACACTAAAAATAAAGGGACAGTTTTGTTGTTGTTGTTTCTCTGATGGTGGTGGGGTGGTAGTTCAGTTTAATCAGTTTTAAAGTGTTCATGAAGGATTGGTCTCAGGGAGTCAACAGTGTCAAAGTGCTGAAACTGTTTATAAAAGGGGCTGTCCTTGGATCTAAAAAGGAGATATGTGGCAGGGGGGATTAAAGGAATACTCCGATGGAAAACAATTTTTCCTCATACCAACTTTCTTCAGAAAGTTAAACAGTTTTGTAAATTAAGCAGAGAAAGAGAGCAGACTCGGCACTGCTGTGTCAGCTAGCAGACTTCAAGGAGGGCACTGGTGACTGTGGTGGGAACTCGGGTGGTGCTCAAACTCAAACAACACAGTTCAATAAATCTTGATAGAAGATGAATAAAGAGTCAGCAACTCACCAACGCTGGTTCACGTGAGGACCTTCTTTATTGCGGCATACTCACTTACAAACAGTAGGGGAGAGACTGACAACAGGGGGTACACAAGTCGGCAACGGAACCGTTTCACACGGTGAACGTGCTTCTTCGGGCCTCAATTGCAGAATGATACACGAGAACCTTAAATACAGGTAACTAAACAGCTACACCTACCAACAAAGGTTACGTGTGTAGTGACATGACAGGGGGGTGGTAACCAAACACGGTATTGACTAACCCGTCACACAGTGGATAAAACAACATTCAAGTGCAAAAATTAAAAACAAGGAGCAAAATCAACCTTATCATTGAGGCCCAGGGGGCGACAAGCATCCGATTTTGGTATCCAATAATTTTCTCTTCGTAAGAGAAACTTATCTAAGGAGATACCCGGCTTAGGCTCGACCTTCTCAATGCCTGCAAAGGTAAGTACGTTAGGGTCTGCTCCGTGCACCTCTACTACATGGTTGATTGGGGAGCCCCCTTGCGGGTACGCAGAGAGTACATATGCTCTCTAATGCGATTAAATAACCGTCTGATCGTTTTACCTATGTAATAGTAGCCGCATGGGCAGAAAATAACGTAAACCACAAACTTAGACCTGCAAGTGATTAAAGAATTGATAGTATGAGTATAAGCACCTAACCGCATGATTTTGTTGAGTTTTTGAAAGCAAATACAGACCGCTTTTCATTCTCAGTAATCGTGGATTTGTTTTTTTCGATTTTTATATAATAACAGATCTTCTCTCTTGCACTTGTCCGCTCGTTGTCTGGAGGACAGTATAAGAGCCTCTGGATACTGTCTTTCTCGTAACCGAACGGTCAGATCATCCGCCAGAAGTTTGTAAGTCTCGTCGGACATGTTATTCCTTCTCAGGCGGACGAACTGTCCGTAAGGAATACCTTTCTTTACGGCCTCAGGGTGGGAACTGTTATAATCGAGGAGGGTGTTCTTAGCCACCGGTTTTCGATACCCTTCACTGACAATACGATCATTCTCTGCTATCAATTTAATATGCAAAAATTCTATTGAGTTTCCTCCAAACAAGTAAGTAAACAACATTTTGGCAGTATTGGAAGTATTTAGATAGTGAACGAAATCAGAAAATTGGGTAGCAGTACCCGACCAAACTACCAATATGTCTGATATACTGTAAAAAGGGATTTTGAACCGTGTAGACCAGGTGTTTCTGCAAAATAGCTAAGAACAAATTAGCGTACGTACAGGACACCGATGTCCTCATCGGGGTCCCGGTGTCCTGTCTGTACCATTGATCAACATACTTAAAAGTGCTATTTGTGAGTATAAACTTTAGCGCATCACTGACAAACTCAATGAAGGACGTAGATTTATCAGAGCTAGTGAGATACTCCCGGACAGCCTCCACACCCGCATCATGCGGGATACGGGTGTGGAGGCGGACCACGTCGATTGAACATAAGCTCCAGCCCGACTCCCAACTGAGCTGGTCAATCAATTGTAGGAGATGTTGGGAGTCTTTTATGTAGGCAGGGATGGACGTGAGAAGGGGTCGGAGTAACCAGTCGGTGTAGTGGGACAGGTGTTCAGTGACTGAGCCCACCTCCGAGACAATGGGTCGTCCAGGAGGTGGGCTCAGTCCCTTATGAATCTTAGGGAGATGGTACTATTTGGATGGTCTCGGATTCTCGGGAACTAGTTTCTCAGCATTCTTACGTGATAGTATACCTGCCGTAACACTCTTCTGTAAAAAAGATTTTAAGTCGCTCAAAATTTTTTAAGTAGGCTTTTTTTAAGGAAGAGTAAGTGTATACATCTTGAAGTTGCCTTTCGGCTTCTTTTTCGTACATATCTTTATACATGTAAACTACACTACCTCCTTTGTCAGCCTTGAAAATCCAAATATCCTCTCTGGATTTTAAATTTGTTCAGGGCTAACTTTTCAGACAAACTTAAATTAAGCTGACTTTTTTATACAGAATAGATTTAACATCTTTTAAAACGGCATTCTGAAAGAGATCTAAATGGCCCCCTGGCTGAATGGGCGGATTAAATTTGGACTTTACGCCCTTGGTGAACCTGTCTATTTCTAGAACATTATTCACATTATCAGAAAATTCTGTAGCCAAGAAACCAATACATTCTCTTTCAATCTGTGTACAATCGCCTGGAAAAAAGCCCAGACCACCAATAGAAGCTGGCACATCTCCCTCACATTTTTCCTGCTCATGAGTAACTTTATTAAGAAAAAAACTTATGTAAATTGATATCTCTCACTGCTTTAGCTAAATCTATTTCAAATTGCACTACATCAAAGTCCTCCACTACTCCATAATTGAGACCTTTCGAGAGCAGTGTAAGAGTAGTGCTGTCCAAAATGTCATTGGTTAAATTTATAACGTTGGAAACTAATCCTGGTGCCTCCACGGTGTAATTTTCCTCTTCTTTTGTTCTTTTGCGACTCTTTCTTCTCCCCCTTTCGGTGCGTTTTTTTGCTAAAGGGACATCAGTGGTTCTAGAATGTACTCCTGCATCACTTTCTTTCCGAGAGGTCGCTTTTCCCACGGGTTTCTGGGATTTACTCTACGGGGGTCCTCTGTGAGGATTTGGTTTCATTCCTCTCCCCATTCCCGGTTTGGAAAACCATGTGAATACCGGATCATTAGTATAATCTCGCTTGTCTCGGAGGTATTTTTCTCTCTTTTTAGACTTAATTTCTTCTTGCGAGGTAACAACCTTCTGTTGTAATTTATCAAACAATGCATGAGATTGCTCAGATGTAGCTCTCTTAATGTATTCACATTTAGCTAATTTGAGTTCATCAGTGACCTTGTTGTGTTCTATGCGGTTCCTCGTGAGCACGAATTGTAACAGGTTCTTAGCGTGATCTAGGTGGGCTTGCTTCCAAATTTCCAAGAACACTGGGTCATCTTGGTACACTGCAGGTGTTTTGAAAGAACGCAGACCTCTTGGTGTCCGGTCACACAGGACATAGGACTGCAAAGAATTAACAGTCCAAAACAAGGATATCTCCTCAGATAAGCTGAAGATTTTCTGCTCCAAAGCTTTAATGTTCATCAACTCAATTTCTGGTTTGATGTTACATTCTGCAAAGTACTCCCCTGCGTCTCCTCTCCCCAAAGAAAGTGCAGCATCCAGTGTATGGATCATCCCTTCCATGTCCGTGTCCGTGTTTTGTGGCTTTTGGACAGACATCGCCGCATGCTCAGAGTGCATAGAACAATAAGAATAAGACTAAGCAGTGAAAGAGAGCAGACTCAGCACTTCTGTGTCAGCTGGCGGACTTCAAGGAGGGCACTGGTGACTGCGGTGGGAACTCAGGTGGTGCTCAAAACTCAAACAACACAGTTCAATAAATCTTGATAGAATATGAATAAAGAGTCAGCAACTCACCAATGCAGGGGAGTACTTTGCAGAATGTAACATCAAACCAGAAATTGAGTTGATGAACATTAAAGCTTTGGAGCAGAAAATCTTCAGCTTATCTGAGAAGGAGATATCCTTGTTTTGGACTGTTAATTCTTTGCAGTCCTATGTCCTGTGTGACCAGACACCAAGAGGTCTGCGTTCTTTCAAAACACCTGCAGTGTACCAAGATGACCCAGTGTTCTTGGAAATTTGGAAGCAAGGGCACCTAGATCACGCTAAGAACCTGTTACAAATCGTGCTCACTAGGAACCGCATAGAACACAACAAGGTCACTGATGAACTCAAATTAGCTAAATGTGAATACATTAAGAGAGCTACATCTGAGCAATCTCATGCGTTCTTTGATAAATTACAACAGAAGGTTGTTACCTCGCAAGAAGAAATTAAGTCTAAAAAGAGAGAAAAATACCTCCGAGACAAGCGCGATTATACCAATGATCAGGTATTCACATGGTTTTCCAAACCGGGAATGGGGAGAGGAATTAAACCAAATCCTCACAGAGGACCCCCGCAGAGTAAATCCCAGAAACCCGTGGGAAAAGCGACCTCTCGGAAAGAAAGTGATGCAGGAGTGCATTCTAGAACCACTGATGTCCCTTTAGCAAAAAATGCACCGAAAAGGGGAGAAGAAAGAGTCGCAAAAGAACAAAAGAAGAGGAAAATTACACCGTGGAGGCACCAGGATTAGTTTCCAACGATATTAATTTAACCAATGACATTTTGGACAGCGCTACTGTTACACTGCTCTCGAAAGGTCTCAATTATGGAGTAGTGGAGGACTTTGATGTAGTGCAATTTGAAATAGACTTAGCGAAAGCAGTGAGAGATATCAATTTACATAAGTTTTTTCTTAATAAAGTTACTCATGAGCAGGAAAAATGTGAGGGAGATGTGCAGGCTTCTATTGGTGGTCTGGGCTTTTTTCCAGGCGATTGTACACAGATTGAAAGAGAATGTATTGGTTTCCTGGCTACATAATTTGCGGATAATGTGAATAATGTTCTAGAAATAGACAGGTTCACCAAGGGCGTAAAGTCCAAATTTAATCCGCCCATTCAGCCAGGGGGCCATTTAGATCTCTTTCAGAATGCCGTTTTAAAAGATGTTAAATCTATTCTGTATAAAAAAAAAGTCAGCTTAATTTAAGTTCGTCTGAAAAGTTAGCCCTGAACAAATTTAAAATCCAGAGAGGATATTTGGATTGTCAAGGCTGACAAGGGAGGTAGTGTAGTTTACATGTATAAAGATATGTACGAAAAAGAAGCCGAAAGGCAACTTCAAGATGTATACACTTACTCTTCCTTAAAAAAAGACCCTGCTTTAAAAATTTTGAGCGACTTAAAATCTTTTTTTACAGAAGAGTGTTACGGCAGGTATACTATCAAGTAAGAATGCTGAGAAACTAGTTCCCGAGAATCCGAGACCATCCAAATAGTACCATCTCCCTAAGGTTCATAAGGGACTGAGCCCACCTCCTGGACGACCCATTGTCTCGGGCGTGGGCTCAGTCACTGAACACCTGTCCCACTACACCGACTGGTTACTCTGACCCCTTCTCACGTCCATCCCTGCCTACATAAAAGACACCCAACATCTCCTACAATTGATTGACCAGCTCAGTTGGGAGTCGGGCTGGAGCTTATGTTCAATCGACGTGGTCCGCCTCCACACCCGTATCCCGCATGATGCGGGTGTGGAGGCTGTACGGGAGTATCTCACTAGCTCTGATAAATCTACGTCCTTCATTGAGTTTGTCAGTTATGCGCTAAAGTTTATACTCATGGGGACACCGGTGTCCTGTACGTACGCTAATTTGTTCTTAGCTATTTTGGAGAAACACCTGGTCTACACAGTTCAAAATCCCTTTTTACAGTATTTCAGATTCTATTCCCGTTTTGTGGACGACATATTGGTAGTTTGGTCGGGTACTGCTACCCAATTTTCTGATTTCGTTCTCTATCTTAATACTTCCAATACTGCCAAAATGTCGTTTACTTGTTTGGAGGAAACTCCATTGAATTTTTGGATATTAAATTGATAGCAGAGAATGATTGTATTGTCAGTGAAGGGTATCGAAAACCGGTGGCTAAGAACACCCTCCTCCATTATAACAGTTCCCACCCTGAGGCCGTAAAGAAAGGTATTCCTTACGGACAGTTCGTCCGCCAGAGAAGGAATAACATGTCCGAAGAGACTTACAAACTTCAGGCGGATGATCTGACCGTTCGGTTATGAGAAAGACAGTATCCAGAGGCTCTTATACTGTCCGCCAGACAACGAGCGGACAAGTGCAAGAGAGAAGATCTGTTATTATATAAAAATCGAAAAACCAAATCCGCGATTACTGAGAATGAAAAGCGGTCTGTATTTGCTTTCAAAAACTCCCCCATAAATAACATCATTGATCAAGCAGTTCGGCGGAACTGGTTTATCATTGAAAATGATGAAGGCCTTAAGATAGTCGCAGTAAGAAAACCCCTTATAGCATATAAAAAGAATAAAACGCTAGGGGCCATTCTAAGAAGCAACCAGAATGATTAAAAGAAAAAGGGAGAATCTTGGTTGAGAAGTACAGTTCCTAGAGGAAACTACCCTTGTAACAGTTGTAATTTCTGTAAACAAAACACCAAACAAAAAATTATGCGGTTAGGTGCTTATACTCATACTATCAATTCTTTAATCACTTGCAGGTCTAAGTTTGTGGTTTACGTTATTTTCTGCCCATGCGGCTACTAATACATAGGTAAAACGATCAGACCGTTATTTAATCGCATTAGAGAGCATATGTACTCTCTGCGTACCCGCAAGGGGGCTCCCCGACTGATCAACCATGTAGTAGAGGCGCACGGAGCAGATCCTAACGTACTTACCTTTGCAGGCATTGAGAAGGTCGAGCCTAAGCCGGGTATCTCCTTAGATAATTTTCTCTCTCAAGATTAGCCGTTAGGTGGATTGCTTTAACCCCTTAAAGACGCCGGACGTATATGTACATCCTGGTGAGCTGGTACATAACACACCAGGACGTACATTTACGTCCTATGCATAACCGCGAGCATCGGAGCGATGCTTGGGTCATGCGTGGCAGGTCCCATCTGCTGATAGCAGCCAGGGACCCGCAGGTAATGGCGGACATCCGCGATCGCGCGGATGTTTGCCATTAACCCCTCAGATGCTGTGATCAATACAGAGTAGAAAATAGAGTAAAAAATAAGTAAAATAAAAACGTGAAAAACCTCCTCCCCCAATAAAAATGTAAATTGTCCCATTTTCCCTATTTCACTCCCAAAAAGTGTAAAAAAAAAATATTTTATATACATATTTGGTATCGCCGCATGAGTAAATGCCCGAACTATTATAATAAAAATGGTAATGATACCGTACGGTGAACGGCGTGAACGTTAAAAAAAAAAAAAAATAAAAATACCTGCTTTTTTAATCACATTTTATTTCCCCCCCCCCCCAAAAAAAATTTTTTTTAAAAAAAAGGTATTATAAGTTTTATATAAGCAAATGTGGTATCAATAAAAAAGTACAAATCACGGCGCAAGGAGCCCTCATACCTCCGCTTATATGGAAAAAATGAAAAAAGTTATAGGTCTTCAAAATAGGGGGATTTTAAACGTACTAATTTGGTTAAAAAAGTTCAACAGTAATAGAAAAGTGGGTATCATTTTAATCATATTGACCCAAAGAATAAAGAACACACGTCATTTTTATTGTAAATTGTACGGCGTGAAAACAAAACCTTCCAAAATTTGCAAAATTGCGGTTTTCTTTTTAATTTGCCCATATAAATAGTATTTTTTTGGTTGCGCCATACATTTTATGATATAATGAGTGATGGCATTACAACGGACAACTGGTCGCGCAAAAAACAAGCCCTCATACTAGTCTGTGGATGAAAATATAAAAGCATTATGATTTTTTGAAGGCGAGGAGGAAAAAAACAAAAACGTAAAAATAAAATTGTCTGAATCCTTAAGGCCAAAATGGGCTGAGTCCTTAAAGGGGTACTCTGCCCCTAGCATATTATCCCATATCCAAAGTATAGGTGATAAGATGTCAGATTGCGAAGGTCCCGCCGCTGGGGATTCCAGAGATCTGACATCTTATCCCCTATCCTTTGGATAGGGGATAAGATGCTAGGGGCGGAGTACCCCTTTAAGGGCTCAGCCCATAATGAGCGGCGATACAGGGGTCGGAGCATTGCGACGTTATGGCTCCGCCCCATCGTGACGATGTTACAAGGGGGCGGAGCCGTGATGTAATGATGCTCCGGCCCCTGTATCGCCCATCATTTCACACAGAGCGAGTTTTCTCTGTGCAGTAATGATGGCGGGGCGCTACAGCGGAGATCCCGGGGGTCCCCAGCAGCAGGACCCCCGCGATCTGACATCTTATCCCCTATCCTTTGGATAGGGGATAAGATGCTAGGGGCGGAGTACCCCTTTAAGGGGTTAAGGAGCTGATCCGTATGATCTGGGGAAAAGAGCAATTTTGATTTAACCAGTTAAGGACCAAGGACGTTCTGGAACGTCCCCACACCCTGAGCTTTAAGGACCAAGGATGTTCCAGAACGTCCTGGTGTTTCTCCGGTCTCTGCCGCGCGCCGGGCAGAGATCGGAAGCGGATCCCTGCTGAAATCCTTCAGCAGGGATCCAGGGCAAACGCCGAGGGGGGGCCATGTCGGCCCCCCACGTCGGTGATCGCCGCAAATGGCCGGCGAAATCGCGCCAGCGATTTGCGGCGATACCGGGCTGATCGGGTCTTTGGGACCCGACTGCCCGTTAATTTTGCATGATCCCAGTTGTCACAGACAGCCAGGACCATGCTAGAGTATAGGAGCGAGGTGGCAAGCCTGCCACCTCCGCCTAACCCCTGCGATTCCTCGGTTAGAACTAACCGACCAATCGCGGGGGAGGGGAGGGCGGTTACTTCCTCCCGCCCTGCCCGGCCCCTGGAAATCCGGAGAGGACGGGAGGAAGACAGGAGGACGCGGCGGGGGACGGGGGAGTGCTGGGGCCCGGCCCCGGTACTAACCTTGTCCCTGAAGACCTGGATCCCGGCAATGAAGACAACGGCGGCGGCGACAGGTGAGTGGATCTTCGGCGGCGGGGCGGGACCTTTACAGCAATGCACGTCGCCGTAAAGCGACATGCATTGTTGTAACGGGACCCTGTATACTACAACTCCCAGCATGCCCAGACAGCCCTTGGCGTCTGGGCATGCTGGGAGTTGCAGTTTTGCAACATTTGGAGGTCCACAGTTTGGAGACCACTGTGCCCTTCCACATGTTGCAAAACTACACATCCTCAGCATGCCCTTACTGTCCAGGCATGCTGGGAGTTGTAGTTCTGTAACATCTGGCCCTTCAGATGTTGCAGAACTACTACTCCCAGCATGCCTGGACAGTTTTAGCATACTGGGAGTTGTAGTTTTGCAACATCTGGAGGGCTACAGCTTGGACACCACTACACAGTGGTCCCCAAACTGTTCTCCTCCAGCTGTCGCGTAACCACTACTCCCAATATGCCCTTCGGCTGTCTGGGCACGCTGGGAGTTGTGGTTTTGCAACAACTGGAGGCCCACTGGTTGGGAAACATTGTCTGTTTCCTAACTTAGTGTTTCCCAACCCGTGTGCCTCCAGCTGTTGCAAAACTATAACTACCAGCATGCACTGATGGACCGTGCATGCTGGGAGTTGTAGTTTTGCAACAGCTGGAGGTCCCGCCCCCCCCTGTGAATGTACAGGGTACATTCACATGGACAGGGGGCTTACAGTGAGTATCAGGCTGCAAGTTTGCGATGCAGCAAATTTTGCACGACCGCACAAACTCGCAGCGGGAAACTCGCTGTTATCCCCCGCCCGTGTGACTGTACCCTAAAAAACACTACACTAAACACAAAATAAAAAGTAAAAAACACTACATATACACATACCCCTACACAGCCCCCCTCCCCTCCCCAATAAAAATGAAAAACGTCTGGTACACCACTGTTTCCAAAATGGAGCCTCCAACTGTTGCAAAACAACAACTCCCAGTATTGCCGGACAGCCGTTGACTGTCCAAGCATGCTGGGAGTTTTGCAACAGCTGTAGGCACCCTGTTTGGGAATCACTGGCGTAGAATACCGCTATGTCCACCCCTATGCAAATCCCTAATTCAGGTCTCAAATGCACATGGCGCTCTCACTTTGGAGCCCTGTCGTATTTCAAGGCAACAGTTTAGGGCCACATATAGGGTATCGCCGTACTCGGGAGAAATTGCCTTACAAATTTTGGGGGGCTTTTTCTCCTTTCACCCCTTATGAAAAGGTGAAGTTGGGGTCTACAACAGCATGTTAGTGTAAAAAAATAAATTTTTTACACTAACATGCTGGTGTTGCCCTATACTTTTCATTTTGACAAGAGGTAAAAGGGAAAAAAGCCCCCTAAAATTTGTAATGCAATTTCTCCCGAGTACGGAGATACCCCATATATGGGCGCAAAGTGCTCTGGGGGCGCACAACAAGGCCCAGAAGGGAGAGTGCACCATGTACATTTGAGGCGATTTGCACAGGGGTGGCTGATTGTTACAGCGGTTTTGAAAAACGCAAAAAAAACAAAAAAAAACACATGTGACCCCATTTCGGAAACTACACCCCTCACGGAATGTAATGAGGGGTGCAGTGATAATTTACACCCCACTGGTGTCTGACAGATCTTTGGAACAGTGGGCTGTGCAAATTAAAAATTGTGTACAGCCCACTGTTCCAAAGATCTGACAGACACCAGTGGGGGGGGGGGGGGGGGGTAAATGCTCACTGTACCCCTTATTACATTCCTCAAGGGGTCTAGTTCCAAAATGGTATGCCATGTGGGGGTTATTTAGCTGTCCTGGCACCATAGGGGCTTCCTAAATGCAACATGTCCCCCTCCCCCCCCATTTCAGCAAAGTTTGCAAATGTGACTCCTCTTCTGAGCATTGTGGGGGGGGGGGGGTCTTTTCTGCTATTAACCCTTGCAAAAATGTGAAATTTGGGGGGGGAAACACATTTTAGTGAATATTTTTTTTTTTTTTTTTACATATGCCAAAGTGGTGAAACCCCTGTGGGGTATTAAGGTTCACTTTACCCCTTGTTACATTCCCCAAGGGGTCTAGTTTCCAAAATGGTATGCCATATGTTTTTTTTTTTTTTTTTTGCTGCCCTGGCACCATAGGGGCTTCCTAAATGCGGCATGCCCCCAGAGCAAAATTTGCTTCCAAAAAGCCAAAATGTGACTCCTTCTCTTCTGAGACCTGTAGTGCGCCAGCAGAGCAGTTTTTACCCCCATATGGGGTGTTTTCTGAATCGAGAGAAATTGGGCTTCAAATTTTGGGGGGTAATTTCTGCTTTAACCCTTTGTAAAAATGTAAAATTTTTGGGAAACCAAGCATTTTCGGTGAAAATGTGAAATTTGGGGGGGAAAACACATATTTTAGTGAAAAAAATTTTTTTTTTTTTTTTTTTACATATGCAAAAGTCATGAAACACCTGTGGGGTATTAAGGCTCACTTAATTCCTTGTTACGTTCCTCAAGGGGGTCTTAGTTTCCAAAATGGTATGGCATGTGTTTTTTTTTTGCTGTTCTGGCACCATAGGGGCTTCCTAAATGCAACATGCCCCCCAAAAACCATTTCAGAAAAAACATACTCTCCAAAATCGCCTTGTCGCTCCTTCGCTTCTGAGCCCTCTACTGCGCCCGCCGAACAATTTACATAGACATATGAGGTATGTGCTTACTCAAGAGAAATTGGGCTACAAATATAAGTATACATTTTCTCCTTTTACCCCTTGTAAAAGTAAAAAAAATTGGGTCTACAAGAACATTCGAGTGTAAAAAATGAAGATTGTGAATTCTCTACTTCACTTTGCTGCTATTCCTGTGAAACACCTAAAGGGTTAAAACGCTGACTGAATGTCATTTTGAATACTTTGGGGGTGCAGTTTTTATAATGGGGTCTTATTGTGGGGTATTTCTAATATGAAGACCCTTCAAATCCACTTCAAACCTGAACTGGTCCCTGAAAAATAGTGAGTTTGAAAATTTTGTGAAAAATTGGAAAATTGCTGCTGAAGCCCTCTGGTGTCTTCCAAAAGTAAAAACACGTCAATTTTATGATGCAAACAAAGTAGACATATTGGATATGTGATCTAAAAAAATATTATTTTGAATATCCATTTTCCTTACAAGAAGAGAGCTTCAACGTTAGAAAAATGCTACATTTTTCATTTTTTTCATCACATTTGGGGATTTTTCACCAAGAAAGGATGCAAGTTACCACAAAAAAATTTACCACCATGTTAAAGTAGAATATGTCACGAAAAACAATCTCGGAATCAGAATGATAACTAAAAGCATTCCAGAGTTATTAATGTTTAAAGTGACAGTGGTCAGATGTTCAAAAAACGCTCTGGTCCTAAGGTGTAAAATGGCCTGGTCCTTAAGGGGTTAAACTCTTCTTACTCTTCATCAGGAGGAGGAATATAAAGTAAGATTTTCCTCTTGAACACAAGGGGGACTGGAAATAGCAGGGATGAGCACAGAGGAGGTTGAAGCACCCACATTCTTGACAATTGGTAGTTCTTTAAAGGGATGAATCTCTCTCCTCCCGGATCATTACTCCAAGGGCCCGTTCACACGTCGGAATTCAAGAGCAATTTACTCGAGTAATTCCTCATGAATTATCCGCTCCAAAAGAATTGCCATCTCCTCTGCCATTTACTTCAATGTAATTTCCGCTGTCCTATTCACACAGCGTAAATTCCGCTAGCGGAATTCCGACGCTGAATTCCGTTCCACTTGAAGAAAGAGCATGTTCATTCTTCAAGCGGAATCGGCTAGCAGAATTCAATTGAAGTCAATGGGAAAAAATGTTTACGCCTGAGATAGTTTCCGAACAGAAAAATGTAGAAGAGACAGCCCATGGAAAAAGGATGACACCCATTCTCCACCCCACACTCCACCCTTTTTTTTTACTCGTCAGCCACATCAACTTGTAGTTTGTTTGTAGATTTTTTTCAGGACATTTTGGGGCTTATATAACACTTGCAGCTCTAATTTCTGACTAGCACAATCATAAAATGGCCGATTTGGCCCTCCCACAAACCCTCCCCCCTTTCCGTGCATTTCCGCACGAAATGAAATTTCAATTTTTCGGACGTAATTTTGGCTTCTCAAATTCTTCACATTCTTTCTTACGGAATTTCTACCCTACAAAACAATAGCCTAACTAAGCTAGCAGAATATGGAATGAAATTGAAATGATCTCACCCAGAAGTAGATCCAGACCTCCGTAGCAGGGCTGGAACTACTCTTCTTGGAGCGTCTACGTCTCTCTGTCGAATGCTACGACATGCTGGAGGAGTGTTTTAAGCAAAACACTGCAGGGCCACCAAGAATGGTCTGCTCAGCTGCTGCGGGCTGGAACTGTTGCTGCTGGATACTCCTGCTGCGTGCTGCTATACTGTTGCAGGTTCGGGCTTCTGGATATTGCTGCGGGCTGGCTGCCTGCTGTCCACGGAGTTCTGGACGCTGGAGAACACCGACAGGTAATCCGAAAATGGAGAAAACCCACACCCCTTTGAATGGAGCTGGAACCGGAAGTGACGCTATGCTGCTGGGCTGATGTCACATCCGCCAGCGTTACTGCGCAAGCGACACTCCAGCCCCAGAGACTGTAGAGCCAGCGGAAACCACGCTACTCCACAGCCCCCACATCCTTAACGCCGCTGAGACTGGGGGAAAGGATGGAGATGCAGGGCTATGGGGACCCCATCAGACTCCCCGCAGGCAGGCTCATGGCTGCTCTCCAGAGGAGACTTCTGCCGGACAGGGAGCCCCAATACCGGAGGACCTTCAGTCCCTGGAGAGGTATGGAAACAGCTCCCAGGGCTCCTACTGGAGGACAGGAAACCTGAACTGAGGTGTGGAGAGGCATGTCCCATTTTTTATTTTCCCAGGTTTCCTGTCCTGTGGTGGGAGATCCTCTCCAGGGGTGCTGTCATGAGCGATTAGGTAAAATTGTTTTCCACCGGAGAACTCCTTTAAGAAGCATACTGATAGTGAGATCTTTTTTCTGTTTCTGGGGAGGGAGGTCGACGGTCATGTTGCAGCTCAGCTAATCACTGGCTGCAGAGATGTGCTGCCTCATCTGGTAATAAGCTGGAGGTGAACAGAGGTTTACGACACTATGGGTGTGCTTCTTAACAAAAATCTCTTCTGCCACACATCCCCTTTAAAAGGTCTTGCTTTCCTTCCTCTCTGGCACTTCACAGCCATGCTGGCACAACCCAATACCTCCACCCACCACCACCACCACCACCACTTAAAAGTGGCAGGTCATGTCATTAAGGTGTGTACTAAGTTGCGTCTGCTTCTTACGGAGAAAACAGGCCCACATTTGTTGCCCAATGGTGCACAATGTTGTGGCACCCCAGCAGAAAGGACAGTAACTTTTTAGATCCAAGATGTGTTGAAGTTAAAAGGTATGGTCATTTTTTTAATAAGAAGGCAACCATTTTTTTCCTAATTCTGTAAAATCCCCTAAGGGTAGGGTAACACCTAACGTATCTGCAGCGCATTTGGCGCTGCAGATGCACTAATGACTATCCTTAGAGTGAGCCTCATGCTGTGTGTGTGCCATGCGTTGTCTGCTCGTAGCAGCAATCCGCTGCTATGAGCAGACACACAGGGGTCAGAGAGTAGCGCGCGCATGCACAGGGATCTGCTCCCTGAGCTAGGCTGAGGGGCCGCAATGTCTGTGAGTAAACTGTGCATGCGCACAGGACTCACAGATCCCTGTGTGTCTGCTCATAGCGGCGGATTGCTTCAGAGAGCATACAATGTAGGACGCACAGGCAGTGCAGGAGACTCACTCTAGGGACCGCAAATAATCAAATAATCTGCGGATGCGTTACGAGTGACCCTACCCTAAGGCTGTGTTTTCACTTTTTTGAAAACTGCCACTGCAATTTTTTTTTAGCTAAAATTTAAAGCTGATTCACAAGGAATGGGAAATGTAAAAGGAAGGATTTATACTTCTCCATCCTTCTGAATCCACTACTGGCTTTGGCTCAAAAACTGCAGTGAATTGCTGACACTGTTAGATGCCATTAGGACAAGGAGACAAATATCTGTCTGTGCTTCCATAAGGTAGGCAATGCATTTATGCTCTGATATCAAGGGTCAATGAGAAGCTTCCAAGCCCCTGAACTGCTGAGAACTGGAATCCTCCTTGCCTCCCCCTTCCATCCCTGTCCCTGCTGGATTGACAATCCGCTGTAAGCCAAGCCCTGTTTCCAAATCTCTTACCTGAACACGATCTGTATGCACAGCACAGGGATGAGATTTGCAAACAGGGCTTGGCTTCCAGTTGACTGTCAATGAAGGAAAGACAGGGATGGGAGGGGGAGCGAATTGGTGTTCCAGCCAATCAGAGGTTTGGGAATTACTCTTTGCTCCCAATAGGCAGATTAAGGTACCATGGGTCTCCTTGTCCTAACATATCTAACAGTATCAGCATTTTGGAACATGAATTGTAGCTGACATATTCCCTTTGACATCACAGAAGCTGTTATCTTTGCCTAGTTGTGTGAGGACAGGACACCCACAGATGGCATATCAGTCAGTGACAGGCTTTTCAAAAGGCAACAAGCAGCAACTTTAGTCTACAGATTTAAGGGTAAGGCCACACAGGCTGAAGATTTCCCCAAGCATGTTTGCAGGAAACAATTTATGCAAGTTGTATAAGAAAAAAATAATTGCAATAATTTCCTATACCGCAAAGCAAGTTAAAATATCTGTTTGTTTGGCATTGAGACAGAGAAAGGCTTCAATACAGGAAAAACCAAATTTTTCAACATTTGCATCACTTTTCCCATGATCAAGTCACCTGTATACAGGAAAACCTCCCACTAGATAGATATATAACATAAGTATACAAGCACCTTATTAGATGACAAATGTACAGCATCTCATATAATTGAAAAAAATTAAACGAATATATATATATATATATATATATATATATACACATACACACACACACACACTATATACACACACACACACACACACACACCGTAAATGTCAGCATCCCTGAAATCTTTCAAGAAATTGAAGTATTTCTCAAGGAAAAGTACTACATTAACACATGTTTTGCTATACACATGTTTATTCCCTTTGTGTGTATTGGAACTAAACCAATAAAGGGAGGAAAAAAAGCAAATTGGACATAATGTCACCAAACTCCAAAAATGGGCTGGACAAAATTATTGCCACCCTTTCAAAATTGTGGAAAAATAAGATTGTTTCAAGCATGAGATGCTCCTTTAAACTCACCTGGGGCAAGTAACAGGTGTGGGCAATATAAAAATCACACCTGAAAGCAGATAAAAATGAGAGAAGTTCACTTAGTATTTGCATTGTGTGTCTGTGTGTGCCACACTAAGAATGGACAACAGAAAGAGAAGAGAACTGTCTGAGGACTTGAGAACCAAAATTGTGGAAAAATATCAACAATCTCAAGGTTACAAGTCCATCTCCAGAGATCTAGATTTGCCTTTGTCCACAGTGCGCAACATTATCAAGAAGTTTGCAATCCATGGCACTGTAGCTAATCTCCCCGGGCGTGGACGGAAGAGAAAAGTTGATGAAAGGTGTCAACGCAGGATAGTCCAGATGGTGGATAAGCAGCCCCAAACAAGTTCCAAAAGATATTCAAGCTGTCCTGCAGGCTTAGGGAGCATGAGTGTCAGCGCGAACTGTCGACATTTAAATGAAATGCAACATTATGGCAGGAGACCCAGGAGGACCCCACTGCTGACACAGACATAAAAAAGAAAGACTACATTTTGCCTAAATGAACTTAAGCCAAAATCCTTCTGGGAAAACATCTTGTGGACCAATGAGACCAAGATAGAGCTTTTTGTTAAAGTACATGATTCTACTGTTTACCAAAAACAGAAATAGGCCTACAAAAAAAAAAAAAAAAAGAACACAGTACCTACAGTGAAATATGTTGGAGGTTCAATGATGTTTGGGGGTTGTTTTGCTGCCTCTGGCACTGGGTGCCTTGAATGTGTGCAAGACATCATGAAATCTGAGGATTACCAATGTATTTTGGGTCACACTGTACAGCCCAGTGTCAGAAAGCTGGGTTTACATCCGAGATCTTGGGTCTTCCAGCAGGACAATAACCCCAAACATACGTCAAAAAGCCCCCAGAAATGGATGGCAACAAAGCGCTTGAGGGTTCTGAAGTGGCCAGCAATGAGTCCAGATCTAAATCCCATTGAACATCTGTGGAGAGATCTTAAAATTTCTGTTAGGAAAAGGTGTCCTTCCAATAAGAGAGACCTGGAGCAGTTTGCAAAGTAAGAGTGGTCCAACATTCCAGCTGAGAGGTGTAAGAAGCTTATGGATGGTTATAGGAAGTGACTGATTTCAGTTATTTTTTCCCAAAGGGTGTGCAACCAAATATTAAGTTAAGGGTGCCAATAATTTTGTCCAGACCATTTTTGGAGTTTGGGGTGACATTATGTCCAATTTGCTTTTTTTCCCCCTCTCTTTTGTGGTTTAGTTCCTATACACACAAAGGGAATAAACATGTGTATAGCAAAACATTGTTTTCTGTGAGAAATACTTCATTTTCTAAAAAAAATTCAGGGGTGCCAACATTTATGGCCATGGCTGTATATCTAACACCCCTCAGATTTTTGTTAATATTTGATTGAATATTTTCATGTGACAACACAAGAAATATTACAAGGTCTCAGGTGTAAACAGGTAGAGATTGTCTTAAATGTTGTGCTATCAATCTCACACTCAACATGGCACCTCATAGCAAAGATCTCCCTTAGGATCTGGAAAAAAGAACTGTTGCTTTAAATATAAACAGCCTAGGCTATAAGATTGCTTGAGCTGCAGCATGGTGGGCAAGACCATACAGCAGTTTCACAGGACAGGTTTTGCTCAGAACAGGCCTCACCATGGGCAATCAAAGAAGTTGAGTGCACATGCTCAGTGTCATATCCAGAGGTAGTTTTTAGGGAAATAGACATATGAGTGCTGCCAGCATTGCTGCAGAGGTTTAAGGGGTGGGGGTCAGCGTGTCAGTGCTCAGACCATACGCCGCACAATGCATTAAATTTGTCTGCATGGCTGTTGTCCCAGAAGGAAACAACTTCTAAAGATAATGCACAAGAAAGCTTGCAGTTTGCTTAAGACAAGCAGACTAAGGACATGGATTACTAAACAAAGTCCTGTGGTCCGATGAGTCAAATATAAACTTATTTGGTTTAGATGGTGTCAGGTGTGTGTGGTGGTAACCAGGTGAGAGTACAAAGACAAGTGTGCCTACAGTAAAGCATGGTGGTGGGAGCTACAGTTCATTGAGGAGACCATGAATGCCAACATGTACTGTGACATACTGAAGCTGAGCATGATCCCCTCCCTTTGAATACTGGTCGGCAGGGCAGTATTCCAATATGATAATGACCCCAAACACCTCCAAGACCATCTCTGCCTGAGGGTAAAGGTGATGGACGGGCCAAGAATGTCTCCAGACCTAAACCCTATTGACAACTAGTATAGAAAATACATTGTTACCCGCACTCACCGCTAGGCTTCAGTCAGCCGACGCACGCTTAGGACTTCGGTTTCCCGCTGTGATAGAGGTACCGCAGCCCAGTGACCATGACTACTTTATAGCAATAGTGCCACTATATCTTTAAAGTATTATTACTAAACCATTTTGGGCATCTGTGGGGCATCCTCACATCCTCAAACAGAAGGTGGGGGAGCACCAGGTCTCTAACATCCTCCAGCTCTGTGATGTTGTCATGAAGAGAGAAAGGACTCCGGTGCAAACCTGTGAGGCTCTGGTGAACTCCATGCCCAAGAGGCTTATGGCAGTGCTGGAAAATAATGAGGTCCACACAAAATATTGACACGTTGGGCCCAGTTTAAACATTTCCACTTAGGGGTGTCCTCACTTTTGTTGCCAAGGTTTAGACATTAATGGCTGTTTTGTGTTATTTCGAGGGAGAGACATTAAACACTGTGCAGTAACTACTTTACTGTGTAGCAGAGGGTAATTTCTTCAGTGTTGTCACATGAAAAGATAGAAAATATTTAGAAAAATACTATTGTATATACAGTGATCCCTCAACTTACAATGGCCTCAACATACAATAGTTTCAACATACAATGGTCTTTTCTGGACCATAGTAACTTGAAACCAGACTCAACATTCAATGCTACGGACAGTCCAGATCTGTGAAACATGTCAACGGCTGGAACAACTGACCAATCAGAATGGGCCTTCACTGGTAAAACACCTGTATTACTGAAGCGTATGCACTGTGTAAGTCGGGCTGTGCACCTGCCTCAGGAGGAGAGGGATTCCCACAGCGCCGCTTGCACAGACCCCTGGCCGTAGATTTTCTTAGCTGTCAAAATCTACATCCAGGAGCCGGGCTGTGAGAATCTATGTCCTCCTGAGGGAGGGAACTGTGTACGGCACTGAGGGAGGTGCAGAACTGCTTTCCCCATCCCTTCGCTTTAAGTTCAGAAATCTCCGGACAGCTGAGGGCAGGGGCCAACGCAACATTTTATGGGGCGTAGTCCTGCACCTCACAGCGGCTCCATTTTACATTTTTTAGGACACTGTGTACTGTACAGGACCCTAAAGAAGCTCCTGTCCTCAACATAGACAATGATTTACAGCTCCCAGCAGATCTTTATTACTTTTATATGTAAGGATTTGCTTTATCTGTGTTAGTTATCTACTTATTTTTGTTTAATCCTCACTTTTTACGATTTTTGGATGACATTTTGGTGGCTTCAGAACCAATTACCAGGTTTCCATATAATTATGGTCTCAACATACAATGGTTTCAACATACAATGGTCATCCTGGAACCAATTCATATTGTAACTTGAGGGACCACTGTACTGTCATTTTCCAAACTAGTATGCATCAGTGTGGACAGTGAAGTGCAGGTTGAATAGAAGTGATGTGTGTTGTGACATTCTCTTTGGTGTACCTGAATAAGTTATTTGAGTCTTCTCTTGCGACATGCAAGTATTTTGCACCAGTGGCTTCATGGTTGAGCTTTACTGCAGTTAAAAACAAGTCAGGGACCGGAGTGACCTGCAGTAAAAAAATAAAAATAAATAACAATACAGGACGTAGATGTATTAAAGGTAGTGTGAGATACACACGTAACATACGACTTTCTATAGGCTTACACTACTGATAATACTCTCCTTCAAGAATAAATATATTACTTAGCAGGCTTCAATGGGGGAGTCTAATCCACAATGCAATGTATGTACTGTTGCAGAGTTTGCTGGGTATTACCTGTGGACCACAATAGCGCAATCGCAGATACTGTCACTTAAAAAAAAAAAAGACGTTTTGAAAATCCAGAAAGAAATTCTGTATGTCCGGTGCCAGCATTTAGAATGCTGAGTTTGGGCAGCTGGAGATGTGATGTCATGCCACGCCCCCTCCATTCATATCTATGGGAGGAGTGTGACGGCCATCACCCCCCCCCCCTCCCATAGACGTGAATGGAGGGGGTGTGGCGTGACTTCACATCTCCAGCTGCCCAAGTCCAGTGTTCTATACTTACTGTTTAGAATGCTGGGTGCAGCACGGGTGCTACACGGAGATAACGGGGGGTCCCAGCTGCAGGTGTCTGTGGGCAGAATACCCCTTTAAGAAATTCTGCAAAGACCAATAAAAAAACCCATATACTTCAACAGGTGAAAAAATCCCAGTACTGAATAATCCCTGTATGGCTATGTTCCTGCTAAGTTTTGAGGCTGAAAAAGAAATAATTTTTCTGTTCTATACAGTGTTCTTCCATAAGTTTGCATCCACTGTATTATTTCATCGTTGTTACATTGTATCATGATGGAGTCATACCTCCTTCACTGTGAATCCATGGATCGTTTCGCCTGGTTTAAACTGCAATGCTTTTTCACTTGCTGAAGTCGCTCGCCATCTCCATGAATTCTTAAAAAGTGCACTAGACAAAAATAAAAGGGTAAAAGGTGAAATAGTGGGTGACTGTCAAGAAATGTGTGGTGAGGATAGAGAAAGAAAGGCACTCCGTGTCTCCCAATCTGGGAATCAGAGGTGGGTTACCTCTATAAGCAATTGACCCCCGGGGGGAGGGGGCCTTCTAAGGGTGCATTTACAGCATGATCTGGGCATACGGCAGCTTGAATTGGGCAGGAGATTTAAAAACCACCTACTGCCATATCCCTGTCGTACCCCATTCACCTCAATGAGCAGGATAGAGTCAGCTAAAAACTCAGGTCGGCTCAATATTTAACAGTATCAGTTTTTGTTTCCAAACTAAATACAGTTGTTAAAACAACAGCAACGAAAACTGATGCGGTTCAGCCGACCGGAGTTACCAGCTGACTCCATCCGGTTCATTGAAGTTAATGGGGGAAAGTGCGGGTGCGGCAGTAGCCAATTTTAAATTTTACCACCATATTTGACGGCCATATGCCCAAATTGTGGTCACCCTAAGACCTCCTTTTTATCTGTGTCAGTGGCTGCACCATTCAGGCTTTTACCACAGACTCCACAAGGGGCCAGAAAACATATGGGGACAGTCCATGACCAACAGACACAGACGGATCACATTGTCCATTTATTTAGCAGGATCTGACCAGACAAATTACTATTTGCAATTGTCTGCTAACTAAATGGATTCTGAAACTGATTTCCCCAAACAGAGCTCCGACACAGATGTGAACACAGATCCATAACAATTTTAGAATTTTTATTTTATTTGTCATCTGAAGGAAAAACATCTTTCTAAAAAACAAGTTGTACTGTATTGAAAGGGGTTGAATGGTAAAATGCATCTTATTCCCTATATACAGGATCTGGGATAAGTTTCTGATCACAGGGAGGATTTACCTCACTTAGGGTACATTCACACCACGTTTTTGCAATACAGTTCCCGTATGCATTTTCTATGTGAAAACCGTATGGAACCTTATTGGAAACCGTATGCATTGACTCTCCATTGAAAACCGTATGCCAAAACATGCATCAGGTTGTGTCCGTTTTGCATCCTGTACGGTTTTGTCAGGTTTTTTTTCCCGTACCCAAAACCGTAGCCTACCACGGTATTAGGTCAGGTTGAAAAACTGTATTAAACTGTATATGTTTTTTTTTTTAACATGGGAGTCAATGGGAACCGTACAGAACTGTATGTGCATACAGTTCCATCCGGTTTTCACCATACATTTTTTGACTTTGAAATTCCAAGAAAAAAACTGTGCAATCAAACAAGTGAAACTTTATTCAAAATGGAGTGAAAAGTTAAAAATGTATACATTTTTTTTTTAAACGGATGCAACCAGATGTCCTTTTTTAAACCGTATACATTTTTTAACTGTATACGGGTTAAAATTTGTACACACGTTTTGATACAGTTTAGTCAGGTTTTGAGGAATCCATTTTTCCTAAAAAACCTGATACGGGAACTGTATTGCAAAAACGTGGTGTGAATGCAGCCTTAGACTCTGATCTCCAGAACTGGGCCCCAGCCCTCAGAGAGGATTACATGCTGCATATGGCACAGGGTCCACTCATTTACATGAAAGCACCAGAGATGCCAGAGTGCTGTATCTGGGCATCTTCGGACAGGGCATGAAAAATCCCGGGTGCCAGGGAAAAGACAGTAATGACTGACACAAGTCTGACACAATGACTGAATTGAGGGAACAACAAGGACTGTGACACATGGGGAGATGAAGGGACAGTAAAGACTGACAGGAGGGAGATGAGGGGACAGTAATGACTGTGAAAGGAAGGTGATGAGGGGACAGTAATGACTGACAGGAGGTCGATGAGGGGACAGTAATGACTGACAGGAGGGAGATGAGGGACAGTAATGACTGACAGGAGGGAGATGAGGGACAGTAATGACTTACAGGAGGGAGATGAGTGGACAGTAATGACTGACACATGGGGAGATGAGGGGACAGTAATGACTGACACATGGGGAGATGAGGGGACAGTAATGACTGACACATGGGGAGATGAGGGGACAGTAATGACTGACAGGAGGGAGATGAGGGACAGTAATGACTGACACATGGGGAGATGAGGGACAGTAATGACTGACACATGGGGAGATGAGGGGACAGTAATGACTGACACATGGGGAGATGAGGGGACAGTAATGACTGACAGGAGGGAGATGAGGGACAGTAATTACTGACAAATGGGGAGATGAGGGACAGTAATGACTGACAAATGGGGAGATGAGGGACAGTAATGACTGACACATGGGGAGATGAGGGGACAGTAATGACTGACACATGGGGAGATGAGGGGACAGTAATGACTGACACATGGGGAGATGAGGGGACAGTAATGACTGACAGGAGGTAGATGAGGGGACAGTAATGACTGACAGGAGGTAGATGAGGGACAGTAATGACTGAAAGGAGGGAGATGAGGGGACAGTAATGACTGACACATGGGGAGATGAGGGGACAGTAATGACTGACAGGAGGGAGATGAGGGACAGTAATGACAGACACATGGGGAGATGAGGGACAGTAATGACAGACACATGGGGAGATGAGGGGACAGTAATGACTGACACAAGGGGAGATGAGGGGACAGTAATGACTGACAGGAGGGAGATGAGGGACAGTAATGAATGACAGGAGGGAGATGAGGGACAGTAATGACTGACACATGGGGAGATGAGGGGACAGTAATGACTGAAACATGGGGAGATGAGGGGACAGTAATGACTGACAGGAGGTCGATGAGGGGACAGTAATGACTTACAGGAGGGAGATGAGGGGACAGTAATGACTGACACATGGGGAGATGAGGGGACAGTAATGACTGACACATGGGGAGATGAGGGGACAGTAATGACCGACACATGGGGAGATGAGGGGACAGTAATGACTGACAGGAGGGAGATGAGGGACAGTAATGACTGACACATGGGGAGATGAGGAGACAGTAATGACTGACACATGGGGAGATGAGGGGACAGTAATGACTGACACATGGGGAGATGAGGGGACAGTAATGACTGACAGGAGGTAGATGAGGGACAGTAATGACTGACACATGGGGAGATGAGGGGACAGTAATGACTGACACATGGGGAGATGAGGGGACAGTAATGACTGACAGGAGGGAGATGAGGGACAGTAATTACTGACAAATGGGGAGATGAGGGACAGTAATGACTGACAAATGGGGAGATGAGGGGACAGTAATGACTGACACATGGGGAGATGAGGGGACAGTAATGACTGACACATGGGGAGATGAGGGGACAGTAATGACTGACAGGAGGTAGATGAGGGGACAGTAATGACTGACAGGAGGTAGATGAGGGGACAGTAATGACTGACAGGAGGGAGATGAGGGGACAGTAATGACTGACACATGGGGAGATGAGGGGACAGTAATGACTGACAGGAGGGAGATGAGGGACAGTAATTACTGACAAATGGGGAGATGAGGGACAGTAATGACTGACAAATGGGGAGATGAGGGACAGTAATGACAGACACATGGGGAGATGAGGGGACAGTAATGACAGACACATGGGGAGATGAGGGGACAGTAATGACAGACACATGGGGAGATGAGGGGACAGTAATGACAGACACATGGGGAGATGAGGGGACAGTAATGACTGACAGGAGGGAGATGAGGGACAGTAATGACTGACAGGAGGGAGATGAGGGACAGTAATGACTGACAGGAGGGAGATGAGGGACAGTAATGACTGACACATGGGGAGATGAGGGGACAGTAATGACTGACACATGGGGAGATGAGGGGACAGTAATGACTGACACATGGGGAGATGAGGGGACAGTAATGACTGACAGGAGGTAGATGAGGGGACAGTAATGACTGACAGGAGGTAGATGAGGGACAGTAATGACTGAAAGGAGGGAGATGAGGGGACAGTAATGACTGACACATGGGGAGATGAGGGGACAGTAATGACTGACAGGAGGGAGATGAGGGACAGTAATGACAGACACATGGGGAGATGAGGGACAGTAATGACAGACACATGGGGAGATGAGGGGACAGTAATGACTGACACAAGGGGAGATGAGGGGACAGTAATGACTGACAGGAGGGAGATGAGGGACAGTAATGAATGACAGGAGGGAGATGAGGGACAGTAATGACTGACACATGGGGAGATGAGGGGACAGTAATGACTGAAACATGGGGAGATGAGGGGACAGTAATGACTGACAGGAGGTCGATGAGGGGACAGTAATGACTTACAGGAGGGAGATGAGGGGACAGTAATGACTGACACATGGGGAGATGAGGGGACAGTAATGACTGACACATGGGGAGATGAGGGGACAGTAATGACCGACACATGGGGAGATGAGGGGACAGTAATGACTGACAGGAGGGAGATGAGGGACAGTAATGACTGACACATGGGGAGATGAGGAGACAGTAATGACTGACACATGGGGAGATGAGGGGACAGTAATGACTGACACATGGGGAGATGAGGGGACAGTAATGACTGACAGGAGGTAGATGAGGGACAGTAATGACTGACACATGGGGAGATGAGGGGACAGTAATGACTGACACATGAGGAGATGAGGGGACAGTAATGACTGACAGGAGGGAGATGAGGGACAGTAATTACTGACAAATGGGGAGATGAGGGACAGTAATGACTGACAAATGGGGAGATGAGGGGACAGTAATGACTGACACATGGGGAGATGAGGGGACAGTAATGACTGACACATGGGGAGATGAGGGGACAGTAATGACTGACAGGAGGTAGATGAGGGGACAGTAATGACTGACAGGAGGTAGATGAGGGGACAGTAATGACTGACAGGAGGGAGATGAGGGGACAGTAATGACTGACACATGGGGAGATGAGGGGACAGTAATGACTGACAGGAGGGAGATGAGGGACAGTAATTACTGACAAATGGGGAGATGAGGGACAGTAATGACTGACAAATGGGGAGATGAGGGACAGTAATGACAGACACATGGGGAGATGAGGGGACAGTAATGACAGACACATGGGGAGATGAGGGGACAGTAATGACAGACACATGGGGAGATGAGGGGACAGTAATGACAGACACATGGGGAGATGAGGGGACAGTAATGACTGACAGGAGGGAGATGAGGGACAGTAATGACTGACAGGAGGGAGATGAGGGACAGTAATGACTGACAGGAGGGAGATGAGGGACAGTAATGACTGACACATGGGGAGATGAGGGGACAGTAATGACTGAAACATGGGGAGATGAGGGGACAGTAATGACTGACAGGAGGTCGATGAGGGGACAGTAATGACTTACAGGAGGGAGATGAGGGGACAGTAATGACTGACACATGGGGAGATGAGGGGACAGTAATGACTGACACATGGGGAGATGAGGGGACAGTAATGACTGACAGGAGGGAGATGAGGGAAAGTAATGACTGACAGGAGGGAGATGAGGGACAGTAATGACTGACAGGAGGGAGATGAGGGACAGTAATGACTGACAGGAGGGAGATGAGGGACAGTAATGACTGACAGGAGGGAGATGAGGGACAGTAATGACTGACAGGAGGGAGATGAGGGGACAGTAATGACTGACACATGGGGAGATGAGGGGACAGTAATGACTGACACATGGGGAGATGAGGGGACAGTAATGACTGACAGGAGGGAGATGAGGGGACAGTAATGACTGACAGGAGGGAGATGAGGGACAGTAATGACTGACAGGAGGGAGATGAGGGACAGTAATGACTGACACATGGGGAGATGAGGGGACAGTAATGACTGACAGGAGGGAGATGAGGGACAGTAATGACTGACACATAGGGAGATGAGGGGACAGTAATGACTGACACATAGGGAGATGAGGGGACAGTAATGACTGACAGGAGGTCGATGAGGGGACAGTAATGACTGACAGGAGGGAGATGAGGGGACAGTAATGACTGACAGGAGGGAGATGAGGGGACAGTAATGACTGACAGGAGGGAGATGAGGGGACAGTAATGACTGACAGGAGGGAGATGAGAGGACAGTAATGACTGACAGGAGGTCGATGAGGGGACAGTAATGACTGACAGGAGGGAGATGAGGGGACAGTAATGACTGACAGGAGGGAGATGAGGGGACAGTAATGACTGACAGGAGGGAGATGAGGGGACAGTAATGACTGACAGGAGGGAGATGAGGGGACAGTAATGACTGACACATGGGGAGATGAGGGGACAGTTATGACTGACAGGAGGAAGATGAGGGGACAGTTATGAATGTGACACAAACACACAGGGGTAGATGAGAGAACAGTAGTTACTCACAACGTGGGCACACAATGTTCTTTCCATTAACAACAAGGGAGCCTAACATTGACTATAACAACAACAGAACTCTGCAGAACCAAAAGTGGCAGCAACACCTGATACCGACAGACAGAATGACAGGACCGAAGAACCGCATGTCACCTCCCAGAGGACTGACAGAAGTCATTACAGCACTGACGGCCATAAACCGTGCACACAGTGCGGATATCTCACCGGCTCAGCAGCAGCCCGGCTCTGTACTGCCCGCTCATGTCTGCCCTCCTGTACACCACACCGGCACAGCGTCACAAAATACGGCAGCGGCTTCCGCGGAGAGGTTTAAAGAAGGTCACATGACCGGACAGGAAGAGGCGGGGCTTAGACCCGATGTGTAGATGTCTACTGCGCGTGCTACAGTGTTTTCCAACCAGGGTGCCTCATGCTGGTGCAACAGCTTGTAACCTTGCAACAGCTGGAGGCACCATGGTTGGGAAGCACTGTACCAAGCATCATGTAAATTGATAGCTAAGGATCTGCCATCAGCTTCACCTCTGCTACATGGCTCTTTAGATTGCTGCTGCAGAACCTCTTGTGGCCAACGGTGATCAATCTATAGGGCCATGTAGCAGAGCTGAGGTAGTCTTGCCAGTCACTGATCACTGTCGGCCGCAAGAGGTTCTGCAGCAGCGCCTGGCAACTCCGCATCAGTCCCAGCTCTGCTCTATGCAGTAAGATCAGCAACATGTATTTTTATTAACTCTTTTTTATAAATATATATAAATTAACCCCCTAATGAAATGACACTACACATTTTCATGTTTGGATTTCTTCTCCTTTTAAGACCCATAACTCTTACCAAGCCCATTTTGACCTAAAGGACCAGGCCAATTTTCGTTTTTGCACTTTTGTTTTTTCCTCCTCTCCTAAAAATCTTTAGGATTTTTACGCTTTAAATTTTGCACCTACTGACTTATTTTTTAACGCCACCAATTGTACTTTGTAATGACATCAATCATTTGATAACAAAATCTACTGCAAAACGGCAAAAAATATATTTGTGGGCCTCCGTTTTTACACAGTGCAATTTTCGGTAAAAATGATGCCTTATCTTTATTCTGTAGGTCCATACGGTTACAAGGATACCCATTTTATGTAGGTTTTATTTTATTTTACTACTTTAAAAAATCCAAACTGCATGCACCAAAATTAGTATGTTTAAAATTGTCATTTTTCTGACCCCTATAACTTTAAAATTTTTTCCGCATATGGGGCTATATGGGGGGATCATTTTTGCAATGTGGTCTGTAGTTTTTATCGGTACCATTTTTGTTTTGATGGGACGTTAATCGATTTTTATTAATTTTTTATGGTAATTGAAGAGACCAAAAATGTACAATTTTGGACTTTGGTATTTTTTTACTTGTACGCCATCAACCGTGCAGTTTAGCTAACCTTATATTTTAATAGTTCAGACATTTACGTACGCGGCGATACCACATATGATTATTTTTATTTTTTATTACATCATTTTGTTTAAATAATGGGAAAAGGGGATGATTGAAACTTTTAATAGGGAAGGGGTTAATTCACTTTTATTAACTGAAATTTTTACACTTTATTTTATTTTTTTTTAAGCCCCCACAGGGGGCTATAACATGCAATCATTTCATTGCATATACTGATCAGTGCTATGCCATAGCATAGCATTGATCAGTGTTCTAGGCACTCTGCTGCTCTAGCCTGCTGAGCAGGCTTGGAGTAGCAGATCGCCGAATGGAAGACAAAGAGGCAGGTGGGGACCCTCTCGTCTTTCAGTAAGCTGATCGGGACATCGCAATTTTGTCGCAATAGTCCCAATCAGCTCTGCTGAGCTGCCAGGATAGTTTTAGTTTAATTTTAGAAGCCGCGATCAACTTTGATTGTGACAACTAAAGAGTTAATGCCGGGCATCGTCCCAATCAACGGTGCCCGGCATTAGCAGTGGGTCCTATCTGCCCGTAGCAAACAAGACCCACCGGGTTTAACCCGTTCTCCGCTCGTGAGATTGGTTTAAACCCTGTTAATGGGACCAGGGCTTACATGTACGCCCTTGGTCCTGGACAGGTTAAAGGGGCACTCCACTGGAAAACATTTTTTTTTTATCAACTGGTGCCAGAAAGTTAAGCAGATTTGTAAATTACTTCTATTTAAAAATCTTAATCCTTTAAGTATTTATCAGCTGCTGTATGCTCTGCAGGATATGTTTGCTACGGGGATTTGCTCCTACTCTGGACAGTTCCTAAAATGGACAGAGGTGTCAGCAGAGAGCACTGTGGTCAGACAGAAAGGAAAGTCAAAAAGAAAAGAATTTCCTGTGTAGCATACAGCAGATGATAAGTACTGGAAGGATTAAGATTTTTAAATAGAAGTAATTTATAAATCTATTTCACTTTCTGACACCAGTTGATTTAAGAAAATGTTTTCCAGTGGAGTATCCCTTTAAAAAAAAATTCAGCCATAGACCCATATGAGGGCTTGTTTTTTTTGTTACCAATTGTACTTTGTAATGACACCTTTCATTTTACCATAAAATGGACCACTAGCCCTATTGACCCGATATGGCAGTATCTTCGGGTAAAAATAATAATAATAAAATGTGAAACCACAAAAATGTTGTTGAATAAAAAAAAAATATATATAAAAAAAATAACTTTATTCTGTTGTTTAAGATTACATGCTTTTCTATTATTAAACTACTTTTAACTTGTTGTGGACCAAGGGCATACAGGTACTCCCTTGCTCCTAGGTACTTAAAGGGGTACTCCGGTGAAAACCTTTTTTCTTTTAAATCAACTGGTGGCAGAAAGTTAAACATATTTGTAAATTACTTCTATTAAAAAATCTTAATCCTTCCAGTACTTATTAGCTGCTGAATGCTACAGAAGAAAATTCATTTCTTTTTTGGAACACTGATGACATCACGAGCACAGTGCTCTCTGCTGACATTTCTTAGCAACCATGCATTGCAGATGTATGTTAAGGGCAGCATGGTGGCTCAGTGGTTAGCACTGCTGCCTTGCAGTGCTAGGGAATTGGGTTCAAATCCCACTAAGGACAACAATAAATAAAGCGTTATTATTATTATATTAACGTCAGCAGAGAGAACTGTGCTTGTGATGTCATCAGAGAGCATTCCAAAAAGAAAAGACTTTCCTCTGTAGTATTCAGCAGCTAATAAGTAGAGGAAGGATGAAGATTTTTTAATAGAAGTAATTTACAAATATGTTTAACTTTCTGCCACCAGTTGATTTAAAAGAAAAAAGGTTTCCACCGGAGTACCCCTTTAACCCCTTAAGGACACATGACGTTCTCATACGTCTCCATTTCCGAGTCCTTAAGGACACATGACGTATGAGAACGTCATGTGTTTTACCGGCCCCCCGCAACCATCTGGAGCGGAGCTGGTCCCCGATGCCTGCTGAAATCGTTCAGCAGGCATCGGGGCATATCGCCCAGGGGGGTCATTATGACCCCCCATGTCGGCGATGGCCGCAGATCGCTGGACAATTCAGTCCAGCGATCTGCGGCGGATTCCGGGTCAATCGGGTCTCCAGTGACCCGGTGACCCGGAATTATTGGCTGAGCCAGCAGGGCCAGAGCCAGCAGGGGTGAGGTGGCACTGGTGCCACCTCACGATCGCCCTGATTCGTCGGCCGGATTACCGGCCTACCAATCAGGGCGCCTGCTGCGGGTGTCACTCCCGCAACCCGCTCCGCCCCTCTTCCGGAGGACGTGAGCGGGTGCGGGACGTGCACCCCGGGTGCTGGGGACCCCGATCCCCGAAGCCCCTGTTGGGATCGGGGCCCCAGGAGCAGCGGCGGCGGCGGAGACGACGAGGGACTGACCTGTGCGGCGAGGATCGTTGGAGGTGAGTGACAGCCTCCTGCTGTTGCTTAGCAACAGCTCCCAGCATGCAACAAGGGAATGCTGGGAGCTGTAGTTATGCAACAGCAGGAGGCAGACCACCACAACTCCCAGCATGCCCTTATGGGCATGCTGGGACTTGTAGTTTTGCAACAGCTGGAGGCACATTCTTTCTATGGAAAAGTGTACCTTCAGCTGTTGTGTAACTACAACTCCCAGCTTGCACAATCAGCTAAAGTGCATGCTGGGAGTTGTAGTGGTGCATCTGGTGGTTGCATAACTACAACTCCCAGCATGCCCGTTGGCTGTCGGTGACTGCTGAGAGTTGTAGTTTTGCAACAGCTGAAGGCACACTGAGTTAAGTAGCAAACCAGTGTGTCTCCAGCTGTTGCATAACTACAATCCCCAGCATCCCCAGCCAAAGTAGTATGCCTCCAGCTGTTGCATAACTACAACACCCAGCATGCCCTTCCGCTGTCCGTACATGCTGGGGGTTGTAGCTTTTGCAACAGCTGAAGGCACACTGGTTGCAAAACACTGAGTTTGTTACCAAACTCGGTGTTTCACAACCTGTGTGTCTCCAGCTGTTGCAAAACTACAACTCCCAGCATGCACTGATAGACCGTACATGCTGGGAGTTGTAGTTTTGCAACAGCAGGATGTTCCCCCCCCTCCAATGTGAACGTACAGGGTACACTCACATGGGCGGAGGATTACAGTAAGTATCCGGCTGCAAGTTTGAGGTGCGGAAAAATTTCTGCCGCAGCTCAAACTGCCAGCGAGAAACTACTGTGAACCCCCCCGCCCGTGTGACTGTACCCTAAAAACACTACACTACACTAACACAAAATAAAATAAAAAGTAAAAAACACTACATATACACATACCCCTACACAGCCCCCCTCCCCTCCCCAATAAAAATGAAAAACGTCTGGTACGCCACTGTTTCCAAAACGGAGCCTCCAACGGTTGCAAAACTACAACTCCCAGCATGCACTGATAGACCGTACATGCTGGGAGTTGTAGTTTTGCAACAGCTGGATTTCACCCCCCCCCCCCCCAATGTGAACGTACAAGGTACACTCACATAGGCGGACGATTACAGTAAGTATCCGGCTGCAAGTTTGAGCTGCGTCAAATTTTCTGCCGTAGCTCAAACTGACAGCGAGAAACTACTGTGAACCCCCGCCCGTGCGACTGTACCCTAAAAACACTACACTACACTAACACAAAATAAAATAAAAAGTAAAAACACTACATATACACATACCCCTACACAGCCCCCCTCCCCAATAAAAATGAAAAACGTCTGGTACGCCACTGTTTCCAAAACGGAGCCTCCAGCTGTTGCAAAACAACTACTCCCAGTATTGCCAGATAGCCGTTGACTGTCCAGGCATGCTGGGAGTTTTACAACAGCTGGAGGCACCCTGTTTGGGAATCACTGGCGTAGAATACCCCTATGTCCACCCCTATGCAAGTCCCTAATTTAGGCCTCAAATGCGCATGGCGCTCTCACTTTGGAGCCCTGTCGTATTTCAAGGCAACAGTTTAGGGCCACATATGGGGTATCGCCGTACTCGGGAGAAATTGGGCTTCAAATTTTGGGGGGTATTATCTGCTATTACCCTTTTAAAAAATGTAACATTTTTGGGAAAACAAGCATTTTAGGTAAAAAAAATATATATTTTTTTACATATGCAAAAGTCGTGAAACACCTGTAGGGTATTAAGGTTCAAATTACCCCTTGTTACGTTCCCCGAGGGGTCTAGTTTCCAAAATGGTATGCCATGTGTTTTTTTTTTTTGCTGTCCTGGCACCATAGGGGCTTCCTAAATGCGGCATGCCCCCAGAGCAAAATTCGCTTTCAAAAAGCCAAATGTGACTCCTTCTCTTCTGAGACCTGTAGTGCGCCAGCAGAGCACTTTTCACACCCATATGGGGTGTTTTCTGAATCGGGAGAAATTGGGCTTCAAATTTTGGGGGGTATTTTCTGCTATTACCCTTTTTAAAATTGTAAAAAATTTGGGAAACCAAGCATTTTAGGTAAAAAAATATATATATTTTTTTACATATGCAAAAGTCGTGAAACACCTGTAGGGTATTAAGGTTCACATTACCCCTTGTTACGTTCCCCGAGGGGTCTAGTTTCCAAAATGGTATGCCATGTGTTTTTTTTTTCAGTTCTGGCACCATAGGGGCTTCCTAAATGCGGCATGCCCCCAGAGCAAAATTTGCTTTCAAAAAGCCAAATGTTACTCCTTCTCTTCTGAGACCTGTAGTGCGCCAGCAGAGCACTTTTCACCCCCATATGGGGTGTTTTCTGAATCGGGAGAAATTGGGCTTCAAATTTTGGGGGGTATTTTCCGCTATTACCCTTTTTAAAAATGTAAACATTTTGGGAAAACAAGCATTTTAGGTAAAAAAAAATTTTTTTTTTACATATGCAAAAGTCGTGAAACACCTGTAGGGCATTAAGGTTCACGTTACCCCTTGTTACGTTCCCCGAGGGGTCTAGTTTCCAAAATGGTATGCCATGTGTTTTTTTTTGCTGTTCTGGCACCATAGGGGCTTCCTAAATGCGGCATGCCCCCAGAGCAAAATTTGCTTTCAAAAAGCCAAATGTGACTCCTTCTCTTCTGAGACCTGTAGTGCACCAGCAGAGCACTTTTCACACCCATATGGGGTGTTTTCTGAATCGGGAGAAATTGGGCTTCAAATTTTGGGGGGTATTTTCTGCTATTACCCTTTTTAAAATTGTAAAAAATTTGGGAAACCAAGCATTTTAGGTAAAAAAATATATATATTTTTTTACATATGCAAAAGTCGTGAAACACCTGTAGGGTATTAAGGTTCACATTACCCCTTGTTACGTTCCCCGAGGGGTCTAGTTTCCAAAATGGTATGCCATGTGTTTTTTTTTTCAGTTCTGGCACCATAGGGGCTTCCTAAATGCGGCATGCCCCCAGAGCAAAATTTGCTTTCAAAAAGCCAAATGTTACTCCTTCTCTTCTGAGACCTGTAGTGCGCCAGCAGAGCACTTTTCACCCCCATATGGGGTGTTTTCTGAATCGGGAGAAATTGGGCTTCAAATTTTGGGGGGTATTTTCCGCTATTACCCTTTTTAAAAATGTAAACATTTTGGGAAAACAAGCATTTTAGGTAAAAAAAAATTTTTTTTTTACATATGCAAAAGTCGTGAAACACCTGTAGGGCATTAAGGTTCACGTTACCCCTTGTTACGTTCCCCGAGGGGTCTAGTTTCCAAAATGGTATGCCATGTGTTTTTTTTTGCTGTTCTGGCACCATAGGGGCTTCCTAAATGCGGCATGCCCCCAGAGCAAAATTTGCTTTCAAAAAGCCAAATGTGACTCCTTCTCTTCTGAGACCTGTAGTGCACCAGCAGAGCACTTTTCACCCCCATGAGAAATTGGGAGAAATTGGGAGAAATTGGGCTTCAAATTTTGGGGGGTATTTTCTGCTATTACCCTTTTTAAAAATGTAAAATTTTTGGGAAACCAAGCATTTTAGGTAAAAAAAAATATATATTTTTTTTACATATGCAAAAGTCGTGAATCACCTGTAGGGTATTAAGGTTCACTTTACCCCTTTTTACGTTCCCTGAGGGGTCTAGTTTCCAAAATGGTATGCCATGTGTTTTTTTTTGCTGTCCTGGCACCATAGGGGCTTCCTAAATGCGGCATGCCCCCCAAAAACCATTTGTCGCTCCTTCCCTTCTGAGCCCTCTACTGCGCCCGCCGAACAATTAACATAGACATATGAGGTATGTGCTTACTCGAGAGAAATTGGGTTTCAAATACAAGTAAAAATTTTCTCCTTTTTATCCCTTGCAAAAATTCAAAAATTGGGTCTACAAGAACATGCGAGTGTAAAAAATGAAGATTTTGAATTTTCTCCTTCACTTTGCTGCTATTCCTGTGAAACACCTAAAGGGTTAATACACTTACTGAATGTTTTTTTGAATACTTTAGGGGGTGTAGTTTTTATAATGGGGTCTTTTATGGGGTATTTCTAATATGAAGACCCTTCAAATCCACTTCAAAACTGAACTGGTCCCTGAAAAATAGTGAGTTTGAAAATTTTGTGAAAAATTTCAAAATTGCTACTGAACTTTGAAGCCCTCTGATGTCTTCAAAAAGTAAAAACTCATACATTTTATGATGCAAACATAAAGTAGACATATTGTATATGTGAACCCCAAAAAAATATATTTTGAATATCCATTTTCCTTACAAGCAGAGAGCTTCAAAGTTAGAAAAATGCAAAATTTTCATTTTTTTCATCAAATTTTGGGATTTTTCACCAAGAAAGGATGCAAGTTACCATAAAATTTTACCACTAAGTTAAAGTAGAATATGTCACGAAAAAACAATCTCGGAATCAGAATGATAACTAAAAGCATTCCAGAGTTATTAATGTTTAAAGTGACAGTGGTCAGAATTGCAAAAAACGCTCCGGTCCTTAAGGTATAAAATGGCCTGGTCCTTAAGGGGTTAAGGACCAAGGCCGTACCTGTATGCCCTTGGCGTTCCCGTTCACTTCCGCGCATGGGGCGGTGATCAGAAAGGGATGGCTTCTGATATCTATCAGCAGCCATCCAGAACATCGCCTAGGCGGTCCTGAGACCTCCTATAATGGCGATCGGCATGATCCCACATGTGGACGATTCTGACCGGCGAATCACGGCTTTTCCAGGCTGATCGGGTCTCTGGTGACCGATCGTCCTGAAAATAGGGGTGATCAGTGCTTTGAAAGACAGCAATGACCACTCTGAATGATAGGAGTGAGGTGGCAGGAGTGCCACCTCCTCCTATCCCCTGCGATTGGCCGGTCAGGACTGACCGGCCAATCGCAGGGCAGGTGTGGGGGGGTTAAAATTTAGATCCCCCGCTCTGCCCACCTCTGGAAGTACGGGAAGAGTGGGGGGAAGATGGTGGCGGCTGCGGGGGCTCATTGTGGCTGGAGGACCAGTGGCAGGTTGCGGGGAGGATCAGCGGCAGGCTCCAGGGAGGACCGGCGGCCACGTAGTCAGCGGCAGCAGTAAAGATCGCTGGTAAGTGATCTTCACTGTTGTCTTTTAGGAGTTTCAAAACTACAACTCCCAGCATACCCAGGCAGCCTTTGGCCACTTTGCAGTGGTCTCCAAACTGTGCACTGTGCAGATGTTGCAAAACTACAATTCTCAGCATGGCCAGACAGTCCAGGCATGATGGGAGTTGTAGTTCTGTAACATCTGGCCCTTCAGATGTTGCAGAACTACAACTACCAGCATGCCTGGACAGTCTTGGAATGCTGGGAGTTGTAGTTTTGCTAAATCTGGAAGGGCACAGTTTGGAGTCAGTGGTGTCCAAATTGTAGCCCTCCAGATGTTGCAAAACTACAATTCAAAGCATGCCTAGCTTAGACAGTCAGGCATGCTGAGCATTGTAGTTTTGCAACATCTGGCCTTTCAGATGTTGCTGAACTACAACTCCCAGCATGCCTGGACTGTCTGGGCATGTTTGGAGTTGAAGTTTTGCAACATCTGGAGGGCCACAGTTTGGAGAGACCACTACACAGTGCTCTCCAAACTGTTCTCCTCCAGTTGTTGCATAACTTCAACTCCCAGCATGCCCTTTGGCTGTCTGGGCATGCTGGGAGTTGTAGTTTTACAACAAGTGGAGGCACACTGGTTGGGAAACACTGTTTGTTACCTAACTCAGTGTTTTCCAACCAGTATGCCCCCAGCTGCTGCATAACTACAACTCCCAGCATGCACAGTCTGTTAGTGCATGCTGGGAGTTGTAGTTTTGAAACAGCTGAAGGTTTACATATACACACATATACACACACACACACCCTTACACTGCACCCCCCCCCCCCCAAAAAAAAAAAAAAAAAAGGCTCCTATGGCACTGTTTCCAAAACGGAGCCTCCAGCTGTTGCAAAATATCAACTCCCAGTATTGCCAGACAGCCATTGACTGTCTAGGCTTGCTGGGAGTTTTGCAACAGCTGGAGGAACCCTGTTTGGGAAACACTGCCTCAGGGTATTTTTGGTGGAGGAGGCAAGCGCCATGCTTACATCCGGGTCCACCCCTATGAAATCCCTAATTTAGGCCTCAAATGTGCATGGCGCTCTCACACTCCTGAGCCCTGTCGTATTTCAACCATTTAGGGACACATATGGGGTATTTTTCTCCCTTTACCCCTTATGAAAAGGTAAAGTTGGGGTCTACACCAGCATGTTAGTGTAAAAAAAATTTTTACACTAACATGCTGGTGTTACCCCATATTTTTCATTTTTATAAGAGGTAAATGAACAAAAAGACCCCCAAAATTTGTATCACAATTTCTCCTGAGTACGGAAATACCCCATATGTGTCCCTAAATGGTTGAAAATGACAGAGAACAACAGGGCTCAGGAGTGAGAGCGCACTATGTACATTTGAGGCCTAAATTGGTGATTTGTACAGGGGTAGCTGATTTTACAGCGGTTCTGACATAAACGCAAAAAAAAAAACTGCCACATGTGACCCCATTTTGGAAACTACACCCCTCACGGAACATTTTCACAAGGGGTAATAGGAAAAAAGCCCCCCAAATTTAAACCACCATAAATATCCCACATGTGGACGTAAAGTGCTCTGCGGGCGCACTACAGGGCTCAGAAGAGAAGGAGCGCCATTTGGCTTTTGGAGAGAGAATTTGACTGGAATTGAAGGTGATGTTCATTTACAAAGCCCCGATGCTGCCAGAACAGAGGACCCCTCCACATGTGACACCATTTTGGAAACTACACCCATCATTGAATGTAACAAGGGGTGCATTGAGCATTTACACCCCACAGGTGTCTGACAGATTTTTGGAACAGTGGTCGGTGAAAATGAAAAATTTTATTTTTCATTTGCACAGCCCACTGTTCCAAAGATCTGTCAAACACCAGAGGGGTGTAATTGCTTACTGGCATCCCTTGTTACATTTTGTGAGGGGTATAGTTTCCAAAATAGGGTTAGGGTCACATGTGGGGGGGGGGGGGGTCCATTGTTCTGGCAGCACAGTGGCTTTAAAACACACATGGCCCCCGATTTCCATTCCAACCAAATTCTCTCTCCAAAAGCTCAATGGCGCTCCCTCTCTTCTGAGCATTGTAGTGCGCCCGCAGAGCACTTTATAGCCACATATGAAGTATATCCATACTCAAAAGAAATGGTATTACAAGTTTTGGGGAGCTTTTTTTCCTATTACCCCTTGTGAAAATGAAAGATTTGGGGTAACACCAGCATTTTAGTGTAAAAAATCTAATTTTTCATTTTCACGTTCACTTTTAGCGAAAATTCATCAAACACCTGTGAGGTGTTAAGTCTCACTGTACCCCTTACATTCTTTGAGGGTGTAGTTTCTTAAATAGTTGCCATGTGGTTTTTGTTTACCAGTTCTGGCATCATGGGGGCTTCCAAAAACCATTTCAGCAAAATTGGCTCTCCAAAATCCCATTGTCGCTCCTTCCCTTCTGAGCGCTGTAGTGCGCTCACAGAGCAGTTTACATCCATGAGGTATTTCCTTACTTGAGAGAAATGGGGTTACCAATTTTGGTGGACATTTTCACCTATTACCCCTTGTGAAAATAAAAAAAATTATGGTAACACCATCATTTTGGTGAAAAAAAAAATAGTTTTCATTTTCACTAGAGATGAGCGAACTTTTCAAAAATTTGATTCGGGCGATTCGCTGAATTTTTCCGAAAAGTTTGTTTCGATCCGAATTTGTTCGATATTAAAAAAGGCTATTTCTAGCCTACATACAGCCTCTATAGGGGTATAGAACACTTTGCTGTGTCCTAAAACGCATATGGAGTGTTCTGGGGTAGTGAAATAATACTGTTATTCATAATAACATGAAGATTACCGGCATCGCTTTTAGAATCACTGCCACACAGCAGCACAATGACAGAGCCTGGTGGTGGTATCAGTGTCAGGAGACCATACAGTGACTGAATGACATAGCGTGGAGGTGTTGGCAGCATGAGGACACCATATAGTGGCTGAATGGCACAGCATGGAGGTGTTGGCAGCATGAGGACACCATATAGTGGCTGAATGGCACAGTGTGGAGGTGTTGGCAGTATGAGGACACCATATAGTGGCTGAATGGCACAGCATGGAGGTGTTGGCAGCATGAGGAGACCATATAGTGGCTGAATGGCACAGCGTGGAGGTGTTGGCAGCATGAGGAGACCATATAGTGGCTGAATGGCACAGCGTGGAGGTGTTGGCAGCATGAGGACACCATATAGTGGCTGAATGGCACAGTGTGGAGGTGTTGGCAGCATGAGGACACCATATAGTGGCTGAATGGCACAGCGTTGACATGTTGGCAGCAAGAGGAGACCATTTAGTGACTGAATGGCACAGCGTGGAGTTGGCTGATGCACTAGTACACTACACACCAGGGCTTCACAATCCCCCCCCCCCCCCCCACAAAAAAAACAACACAATATATGACATTTTTGACAAGGATTTCTCATAGGAAGCACCCTCTATCCAAAAATGAGAAATTTCCAGACCCAGGCCCCACCTCTGCGGCATCAGGAACCCATATATTGCCTGAAGGACAAAGCCTGGAGTTGGCTGATGCACCAGTACACACCCGGGCTTCACAATCCCCTCCAAAAAACAACATTTTAATTTTTTTTTAAAGAAATACCTTTGTGTAAGAACAAGCGCATATCCAACAGTTCACAAGACTCTATAATGCAGGACGGTGGACCACCCAAAGACATTGTTCTCAAAAATAATAAACCACACAATGTTTAAAAATTTTTTACAAAAACTAATTCAATATGTGTGTAAGCGCATCTTTCTCCAAAAGATCAGATCACCAAAGGACTTTTTTCGCCCAAAATGATGAAGCAGAGTTAATCCCTGTCCGTATTTTTATTTATTTTTTATTTTCATTAAAAAATCACACGCAACAATAGTTCCGTTGTGTAACGATTAGCATTCTCGAAAATTATCAATAAAATTATCAGTAAATAAAAAAAAAAACACTACCCAAGAGTGTTTAATTACCCCATACATTACACCAGGAGCAGTCAGGAGTAGGCCTCAGCAGTACCCAAGAGGCTTTAATAACCCCCTACCTTTGCACGATCAATTGCGAAATCGAGCAATACCAGGTGTGTTATGCCTTCAGATTTCTGGGGCCGCAGCCGCGCTCCACTGAACGGATTAGCGTGTCTCTATCTTTCAAGGACAGGTGCATGTTGCACGCTGAAACCAGTTCATGATAGGAATCTGGGATTGCAATTATTTAACCTTAAAACGAGGAATTACCAGTAAGTGAGGGTCATAAGCTGGCTTTGATTAAGTCCCTGCCCTTTGTACACACCGCCTGTCGCTATAAGCGATTGGATTAGTTAGTGAGTTGGTTAGTGAGGTCCTCGGATCGGCCCAGGCGGGGTAGGAGAAGGCCCTGGCAGAGCGCCGAGAATTTAACGATCATTGTTGAAATTTGCATTAAGCATGTATTTAGCTACTACTAAACATCCAAAAATTTAAGGCCCAAGGCCAAAGGCACCAGGGAGGCAAGTAGTTCCTGAAAGATACAGAATGAGTCTGGATCATGCATTTGCAGTACCCAAGAGGTTTTCATAACCCCTTACATTTAAAGATCAATGTTTACATTTGCATTAAGCATGTATTTAGCTACTGCTAAACTTCAAAAAAGTATAGGCCCAAGACCTGAGGCACCAGGGAGGCAAGTAGTTTGTGAAAGACACAGAATGAGTTTGGAGCAGTCATTCGCAGTACCCAAGAGGGTTTCATAACCCCTTACATTTAAAGATCAATGTTGACATTTGCATTAAGCATGTATTTAGCTACTGCTAAACTTAAAAAAATGATAGGCCCAAGGCCAGAAGCATCAGTTTCCCCATATTAGGAGCATAGTTGTCCCCCAGATTAGGCAGCATAGATGTCATCCATATTAGGCAGCATGCATGTCCCCCAGATTAGGAACATAGTTGTCCCCAAGATAAGGAGCATACTTGTCCCCCAGATTAGGCAGCAAAGATGTCCACCAGATTAGGAGCATACTTGTCCCCCAGAGTAGGCAGCATAGATGTCCCCAGGATTAGGAGCATACTTGTCCCCCAGATTAGGCAGCATAGATGTCCACCAGATTAGGAGTTTAGTTGTCCCCCAGATTAGGAGCATAGTTGTCCCCCAGATAAGGAGCATAGTTGTCCCCCAGATTAGGCAGCATAGATGTCATCCAGATTAGGCAGCATAGATGTCCCCCAGATTAGGATCATAGTTGTCCCCCAGATTAGGCAGCATAGATGTCACCCAGATTAGGCAGGATAGATGTTCCCCACATTAGGAGCATAATTGTCCCCCAGAGTAGACAGCATAGATGTCCCCCAGATTAGGATCATACTTGTCCCCCAGATTAGGCAGCATAGATGTCCACCAGATTAGGAGTTTAGTTGTCCCCCAGATTAGGAGCATAGTTGTCCCCCAGATAAGGAGCATAGTTGTCCCCCAGATAAGGAGCATAGTTGTCCCCCAGATAAGAGCATAGTTGTCCCCCAGATAAGGAGCATAGTTGTCCCCCAGATTAGGCAGCATAGATGTCCCCCAGATTAGGCAGCATAGATGTCCCCCAGATTAGGCAGCATAGATGTCCCCCAGATTAGGAGCATATTTGTCCCCCAGATTAGGCAGCATAGTTGTCCCCCAATCAGCGCGGCCCAGTCAGAGCCAATCAAAGGGCCGTATGTGGCAAGCGGGACGTATAATGCCCAGTTCTGCCCAGAGGGTTTCATAACCGACCACAATAGAGAACATTTTGTTGTAGGAGCATGGTCAATCTACTGAGACCCATCTGTCATTGGTGGCTGGAAATCCTGGCTGATCCATCCCTGATTCATCTTGACAAACATCAGTCTCTCCACATTTTTAGTGGACAGACGAGTTCGCCTTGGGGTGACTATGGCCCCGGCCGCACTAAACGCCCGCTCTGATGGCACACTACTGGCCGGGCAGGACAGCTTTTCCAGGTCAAACTCCGCTAGTTGCGGCCATAAATCGAGTTTGGCTGCCCAGAAGTCCAGCGGATCTTCAGCGGTTGTTGGCAGGGTCATGTCGAGGTAAGCCACCACCTGCTGGTTCAGGTCCTGCTCCATGTCCACCTGCTGCTGATGAGTAGCTTCACTATGCGGCTGAAGGAAACTACTCATCAGCGACTGTAGACTCAGGCTGCTGCTGATTGAGCCGGTACTGCTCCTGCCACCCCTCCCCTCCCCAGCAGCCATGGCAGTGGAAGGTGAGCGCAGAGGGCCCCCCGAGTCAGACCTGCGAGAGGATGGACCATGTGGCCGATAGGCATCGGCCAACCGACTACGTAGAAGCTCCCTGAAGTAGGTCAGTTTGTCCTCCCTCTCAGTGGGTGTAAAAAAGGCCCCCATTCTGGGCCGGTAGTGAGAGTCTAATAAGGTGGAGATCCAGAAGTCATCACGCTGACGAATTTTGACAATTCAGGGGTCACTACGCAAGCAACTCAGCATGCATTGTGCCATTTGTGACAGTGACTCGCTGGGACTACCTGCCTCCATCTCCACTGCATACTGCCACGGTGTATCTGGGTCCTCTGTCTCGCCTCCCTCGTAATAACCTTCCAGCTCCTCTGGCTGCTCCTGCTCCTCCTCTCCTGTCCAATGACCAGAAACACCGGCCATCTCATCCACCGTAAACTGTGCTCCGCTCTGCCCCTCATCATCCTCCTCCAGTTCATCCCCCACAGGACTCATGTAGCCTTCTGATGTAGGCGCAACGTCTCCATTGCCGTTACCAGCCATGTTTTCAATCATTTTTTGGAGTAAATGTAGGAGTGGAATTACGTTGTTCATGGCGTATTTCGAGCGACTAACAAAAAATGTTGCTACCTCAAAGGGCCTCAGCAAACGGCAGGTGTCACGTATGAGCTGCCTCTCGTTCACATTGAAGTTACACAGGGGAGTACTCCTATCTGCTTGGATCATCAAAAAATCCGTGATGGCTTTTCTTTGTTCGTATAGTCTGTCCAACATATGGAGGGTGGAATTCCAACGTGTGGCAACGTCACAAATGAGACTATGTTGTGGGATACCGTTCTGGCGCTGCAGATTAAGCAAAGTGTGCTTGGCGGTGTACGAGTGGCTGAAGTGCATGCACAGTTTCCTTGCCATTGTCAGGAAGTCTTGCAAATGGGGTGAAGACTTGATGAACTTCTTGACAACCAGATTCAACACGTGTGCTATGCAGGGCGAATGGTTCACACTTCCTTGTCGCAGCGCGGCTACAATGTTCTTCCCATTGTCGGTCACCATGTTTCCCATTTCCAGATTTCGTGGAGTAAGCCATACTCGGATTTCTTCCCTAATGAACTTCAGCAGTTCTTCCCCTGTGTGACTCTGTTCGCCAAGGCAAACCATGTGAAGGACGTCTTGACACCGCTGTGCCCTACACACGTGGTACGATGAAGGGCCACCGAGATTTGAATGTGCAGTGGAGGCCGAGGACACGGGGGAGGAGGAGACGCACACTGTAAAAGGACCGACTGACTGGGAGCAAGAGCGTGGAGGAGGAAGCGGTGTGACCTGTCCAAGTTGCTGTTGTGGCTGCGCAGGAACAACATTTACCCAGTGGGCCGTAAAAGACATGTATTGTCCCTGCCCATAGTTACAGCTCCACACGTCGGCGCTGCCATGCACTTTTGAACACACCGACAGGCTCAAGGACTGGCCCACCTTCTCTTGTACAAACTTATGCAGGGCTGGTACTGCCTTCTTCGCAAAGAAATGACGGCTTGGGACTCTCCACCTGGGCTCGGTACAAGCCATCAATTCCCTGAAAGCTGCAGAGTCCACCAGTTGGAAAGGGAGGGACTGCAACACCAGCAACTTGGACAGGAGCACATTCAACTTCTGCGCTGTTGGATGAGTGGGCGCATACTGTTGTCTCTTGGACATGGCTTTGCCGATCGATTGTTGGCGGAATGGCTGACTACGAGCGGAAGAAGCAGGAGCGCAAGAAGGAGAGTTTGACACACAGCTCCCTTCAGCTGAGGTGGTGGAGCCTTGGCTGGATGACGGAGGGAGCGGATGGCCACTGGGTGATGCGACAGGCTGGATCACTACATCGGAGCCACGGTTATCCCAGGCCGCTTTATGGTGGCGAATCATGTGTTGACTCAGGGCCGTGGTGCCGAGATTAGGACCCTGGCCACGCTTCACTTTCTGCCGACAGATTTTGCATGTGACTACGCTAAGGTCCTCCGGATTCTTTATGAAGAACAACCACACCGCAGAGTAGCTGATTTTCCCACCCGCAGTCCGCACTATTTCACTGCTATTGGCGCCGTATCCAGGAACCCCTGTTCCACTACCTCCCTGAATGGTAGCTTGCCGCGAAGCAAGTGGTCTCCCCCTGGCACATTTGGCTCCTGAATTTCCACTACTGCCACCACCACGCTGATTGCCAACCGTGCTACCGCCTTGCTGCCTCATAGACAAAGAGCAAATCTCTTCTCCTGATGATGATGATGAACCCCAGACTTCTGCACCCAGCTCCCAATTGCGATCGGCTTCATCATCATCAAAAGATGTGTGCACGTCACTGATGTCCTCCTCGTGTTCCACAACAGTGTCTTCCTCAGGACCCTGAACAATTGAAACACCGCCTCCCACGTAACTCTCCGCATCACTACTTGCCCGCCTTGCGGAGCAAGCGACGCATGTCTCCTCACATTCTTGGCTGCCCATTAGCTGCTGACTGTCCTCTATTGGATCGTCCTCAGTAAATAGTGGAGCTGAACCCAAAGCATGAGATACTTCTTTGGGAGAGGGAACAGCATAGGACAAAGGCAATGGGATTATGGGGACTGCTCCCGGGCCATGCCAACTGAGGGTTGTGTCTGAGGAACCCACCAACTCTTGACTGGGGTTGTCAGATGTCACTTGTGATGATGGGGATGAGTGTGCAAACCAATTGACGAGGAGAGATGGGTCGACGACACGACCGCTGGGTGTTAATGGGAGCTCAGGCCTATTGCTGCGACTCCTGCTGCCACTCGCTCCAAGTTTGCTGCAAACTCTGCCTGACGTATGTAGGCCTCTGCCCCCTCTTTGTGCACGTCCTGGCACTTCCCTGCCTGACATACTTAGTGCGTTTATGAGGGTATAGAACAGCAGCAGGCGATTACTTACGGCTATCCTTTCAAAGTGTATAGGCCCTAGACAGAATAACAGTTACACAGTCACTGTTAAGCGTATTTATACGTATTATTTTTTTTGTTGTATACACCAGCCGGTGTATACTAATGTATGGAATAGCACTGAATTTAGCACTGAGACAGAAATACAGGTACTAAATAGTACACTACTTGGTTGTATGTATGCCCTTTGCAATGAGGAGCGCACTGTTAAGCGTATTTGTACGCAGGAAAAACTTTTTTTTTTCTTTAATACACCGGCAGGTGTATAACGTGTGGTATAACACTGAATTTAGCACAGAGACAGAAAAAAAGGTTTTATATTGTACGCTATTTGCTTGTATTTAGGCCCTTTGCAATGATAAGGCCACTGTTAACCCCTTAAGGACCAGGGTTTTTTCCGTTTTTGCATTTTCATTTTTTGCTCCTTGCCTTTAAAAAATCATAACTCTTTCAATTTTGCACCTAAAAATCCATATGATTGCTTATTTTTTGTGCCACCAATTCTACACAAAAATCTACGGTGAAACGGAAAAAAAAATCATTGTGTGACAAAATTAAAAAAAACACACCGTTTTGTAACTTTTGGGGGCTTCTGTTTCTACGTAGTACATTTTTCAGTAAAAATGACACCTTATCTTTATTCTGTAGGTCCCTAAGATTAAAATGATACCCTACTTATATAGGTTTGATTTTGTCGGACTTCTGGAAAAAATCATAACTACATGCAGGAAAATGTATACGTTTAAAATTGTCATCTTCTGACACCTATAACTTTTTTATTTTTCCGTGTATGGGGCGGTATGAGGGCTAATTTTTTGCGCCGTGTTCTGAAGTTTTTAACTGTACCATTTTTGCATTGATAGGACTTATTGATCGCTTTTTATTCATTTTTAAATTACATAAAAAGTGACCAAAAATGCACTATTTTGGACTTTGAAATTTTTTTGCGCATACGCCATTGACCGAGCGGTTTAATTAACGATATATTTTTATAATTCGGACATTTCCGCATGCGGTGATACCATATATGTTTATTTTTAATTACACTGTGGTTTTTTTTTATGGGAAAAGGGTGGTGATTCAAACTTTTAATAGGGGAGGGGTTAAATTATATTTATTCACTTTTTTTTTACTTTTTTTTTGCAGTGTTATAGCTCCCATAGGGACCTATAACACTGCACACACTGATCATTGTTATCCCATAGGGACCTATAACACTGCACACACTGATCTTTATCATTGATCACTGGTTTCTCATAAGAAACCAGTGATCAACGATTCTGCCGCATGACTGCTCATGCCTGGATCTCAGGCACTGAGCAATCATTCGTCGATCGGACAGCGAGGAGGCAGGTAGGGGCCCTCCCGCTGTCCTGTAAGCTGTTCGGGATGCCACGATTTCGCCACGGCTATCCTGAACAGCCCACTGAGTTAACCGGCAGCTTTTACTTTCACTTTTATCCGCGTGGCTCAGCTCTGAGCGCACGGCTAAAGGGTTAATAGCGCGCAGCGCTGCACGCTATTAGCGGCGGGTCCCGGCTTCACTATGACGCAGAGCCCGCCGTGATATGATGCGGGGTTACCCTGTAACCCTGCGTTATATCACGGGAGCAGGACCAAGGACGTACCTGTACGTCCTTGGTCCTTAAGGGGTTAAGCGTATTTGTATGCAGGAAAACCTTTTTTTTCCTTTAATACACTGGCAGGTGTATAACGTGTGGTATAACACTGAATTTAGCACAGAGACAGAAAAAAGGTGGTATATGGTACGCTATTTGCTTGTATGAGGCCCTTTGCACTGATAAGGCCACTGAAAAAGCGTATTTGTACGCAGGAAAAACTTTTTTTTCTTTAATACACCGGCAGGTATATAACGTGTGGTATAACACTGAATTTAGCACAGAGACAGAGTAACAGGTGAAAATGGTAAAAAGGCACTAAAGTCCACACTAATATGACTTATTTCTGAACAGCAGCAGGACCCAACAGTGCAGCACCACAAAAAAATAATCCAGGGATTAAACCCTAAATTGCACTCTGTCACACAATTCTGAGCAGCAGAAGATTTGTGGAGCAAATAAAAATAAACTCAATTGGGCTGAAAAATGAGGAGATAAGATGGTTGATAAAGTTCAGGCAGCTTGTTGATCGGTATGAGGCATCTGACAGCTATCTGCCCCTCTCTGCTGCAATGCTCAATAACGGGAATAGGAGGTTTAGCTATCAATGATCCTTCTCAGAGTAACAGCAGAGCACTCAGTACTCAGCACACACACAGTCCCGTCCTCTCCATCTAAGTGCATAGATGAAATGAAGTGAGGCAAGATGGCCGCCTTATATAGGGGCTGTGATCATCACAGGGGTCAATGAACACTGATAGGCTGCATCTCACATGTGATTCAGGGTCAGCCCGCCTACCTTCATTCCCGCCCTCCCATAATCCCCTGCCCCATGTACTCACATGTGGATCCGCCATCTTAGGTCTCCAATAGCCTGGAACGCTGTAAAATGGAGTTTAATGAAGCGATTCGTGTGATAGAATCGCGGCGATATTCGTATTCGTTGCAAATCGAATTCTTCATGAAATTCGTAACGAATTCGGGTTCGTCAAGTTCGATTTGCTCATCTCTAATTTTCATGTCGCACGTTTACAAAAGTATGTCAATCACCTGTAGGGTGTTAAGGCTCACTATACCCTTTGTTACATTCCTTGACGGATGTAGTTTCCCAAATAGTGTACCATGTGTTTTTTTTTGCTGTTCTACAATTACAGTGGCTTCCTAAATGGAAAATGCTCCCCAAAAACCATTTCAGCAAAATTCATTCTCCAAAATCCCATTGTCGCTCCTTCCCTTCTGAGCCCTGTAGTGCACCCACGGAGCACTGTATATCCACATACGAGGAATTTCTGTACTCAAGAGAAATGAGATTACAAATTTTTGTGGTCTTTTTCTCATTTTACCCCTTGTAAAAATGAAAAAAAAAAAACAAAAAAAAAACCACTTGAATTTTCTCCTCCACTTTGCTGCTATTGCTGTGAAAAACCTAAAGGGTTAACAAACTTTCTGAATGTTATTTTGAATACTTTGAGGGGTGCAATTTTCATAATGTGGTCCATTATTGGGTATTTATAACATAACGACCCTCAAATTCACTTAAAAACTGAACTGGTCCATGAAAAATAAAATAAAAAAAACTGGTCCCTGAAAAATTCCGTATTTTTTGAAATTTTTGTGAAAAATTTGAAACTGCTGCTAAACTTTGAAACCCTAATTTTCCTTACAAGCAGAGAGCTTCAAAGTTAAAAAAAAAAAGCAAGATTTTCAAATTTTTCATGACATTTTTAAATTTTTCACCAAGAAATGATGCAAGTATCAACAAAAATGTACCACTAACAGAAAGTTGAATATGTCACGAAAAAACAATCTCGGAATCAAATTCATAAGTAAAAGCATCCCAGAGTAATTAATGCTCAGATTTGGCAAAAATGGCCTGGTCCTTAAGGTCAAAATGGGCTTAATCCCCAAGGAGTTAAAAATACGTAAACTTAAAAAAAAAAAATTATCAATATGCAAAAAATTGCCCTATGCTGACACCTTTATATATGTTTTATTTTTCATTATACAGGGCTGTGTGAGGGCTTGTATTTTTGTGCTGTGTTTTTATCGGTACATCTTTTGTTTAAATTGTATCTGTGTTTATCACTTTTTATTTTTTTCTTATAAACATTGTGAATACAAATCAGCAATTCTGGAGTTTATTTTTTTTTTTCATGACGGTTAGGCTAGGTTTCCACTTGATTTTTTTTTTTTTGTACACCTAAAAAAACGCCAGCAAAAATGACAGAAAAACTGCCACAGGTTTTTCCTGAGTTTTGGCAGTTTTTCTGGCGTTTTTTCTGGTGTGTGGAAATAGTCAGCTTTGTCCCCTGTGGCAGTTTTCACACTGTCTTCTGGGTACCACTCTGTGGGTCGGATGCTGAGCGCCCGCTACAGAGAGTGTAAGGAGATGAGGAATGATGTACAGCATCACTACTCACCTCCCCGGCAATATAGTATACAGGGGGGCATAGTGTACCCATGTATACTATACAGAAGCCGGGAATCCTGTCACCAGACTGACAGGACTCCCTGCACCTATAGCCCCTTTGTGCAGTATACAGAATATACAGCTATCTATAGATAGCTGTATATAGTATATACAGAACAGGAGGTCCACTTACCTTCCTCACTCTCCGCCCCCCTAGTGATGACATAATTATGGGGCGAAGCTACAGACGGGAGTGAGGCTCTGTGAGGCTCTGTGAGGCTCTGTGAGGCTCTGTGAGGCTCTGTGAGGCTCTGTGAGGCTCTGTTCACATTGTCCATTTTGTATAATGTGAACAGACCCTTCTGGCAGTGTCTTCCCAGATAGGGAGACTCCAGCTGTTGTTAAACTACAACTCCCAGATGAACATATTTTTTTCTTTTAATAAAATGGCTAATGAGGGCTGTGGGGGAGTGTTGTTTAAAATAAAATAATTTTTCCAATGTTTTGTGTTTTTTTTTTATTTTTTATTGAATTTTCAGGCTTAGTAGTGGAAGCCGGATCTTATTGATGGAATCCATTACTAAGCCGGGGCTTAGCATTAGCCCCAAAAACAGCTAGCGCTAACCACCAATTATTACCCCTGGTACCCACCGCCACAGGGGTGCCGGGAAGAGCCGGTACCAACAGGCCCGGAGTGTAAAAAATGGCGCTCCTGGGCCTAGGCGGTAACAGGCTGGCGAGGGACAGTAGCAATAGTCCTCGCCCACCCTGGTAACGTCAGGCTGTTGCTGTTTGGTTGGTATTGTGCTGAGAATGAAAATACGGGGAACCCGTTTTTAAATAAATAAAAAAACGCATAGGGTTCCCCGTATTTTCATTCTCAGCACAATACCAAACAGCAACAGCCTGACGTTACCAGGGTGGGCGAGGACCATTGATACTGGTCCTCCCCAGCCTAAATAACGCCAGCCTGTTACCGCCTAGGCCCAGGAGCGCCATTTTTGACGCTCCGGGCCTGTTGGTACCGGCTCTTCCCGGCACCCCTGTGGCGGTGGGTACTGGGGTAATAAATGGTGGTTAGCGCTAGCTGTTTTTGGGGCTAACGCTAAGCCCCGGCTTAGTAATGAATTCCGTCAATAAGACCGTCTTCCACTACTAAGCCTCAAAATTCAATAAAAAAAAAAACACAACACATTGGAAAAATTTATTTTAAAAAACACTCCCCCACAGCCTTCATTAGCCATTTTATTCAAAGAAAAAAATAATGTTCACCCGCCGTAATCCATCGAATCCGCCATAATCCTCTGCACACACGGATCTGAAACGAGAAGAAAAAAAAAACACAAAATATTGGTTAGTACATTTTTGTCGCTGTCCGCTGGGGAATGCACCCATATTGCAATGTCTTCCCAAACAGGGAGCCTCCAATTGTGGCAAAACTACAACTCCCAGCATGCCAGTTTAGCAACAGCTGGAGTCTCCCTATCTGGGAAGACACTGCCAGAAGGGTCTGTTCACATTATACAAAACGGACAATGTTAACAGAGCCTTATAACCTTACCAGCTTGGATCCCGTCTGTAGCTTCGCCCTTAATGATGTCATCACTAGGGGGCGGAGCTACACGGACCCGTGGAGACTGGAGGGAGGTGAGGGGACTTCATCTTCTGTATACACTATGTACAGCTATCTATAGATAGCTGTATATACTATATACCACCCAAAGGGTTAACCTACACTGTCCAGCAGTGTAAGTTAACTCGTTGGGCTTGTGCATAGCGCACAGCTAAACAAGGGGTTAAGTGAGCCAGCAATGTGTATACTGTATACACATTGCAGGCTCACTGTAAGTTCTTGCTGAGCAGTAGATATACGATGTATATATAAGGCTCAGGATCAGCTGTTCTCCCGGTTCTGTAGCGGTGAGAACAGCTGAGTCCCCGCAGTCACTTCAGGGCGATCGCAGCGGGTGTCAGGAGAAGTGACATCCGCTGTGATCTGTCCCTTACTGCAAGTACTACTGCAACCAACATGGAGCACACTCTGCTCCATGCTGGGAGCTGTAGTACCTGCATTAATAGAGAGATCGCAGCGAGTGTAACTCCTGACACCCGCTGCGATCGTCCTGTATAATGTATAGATGCGGCCGTCCGCTCCTCTATGGTCCCCGGCACTGACGTATATATACACATATTCCTAGAGCTGTGATTGGCTGGAACCATCTGACCAATCACAGCTCTCTGCAAGAAATATGAATATGTGTATATATACGTCAGTGCAGGGGACCATAGAAGAGCGGCCGGCCGCATCTATACATTATACAGGAGGATCGCAACGGGCGATCTGTCAATTAGTACAAACAGGTACTACTACTCTCATCATGGAAGAGTGTGTTCCACGCTGTGAGTAGTAGTACTACCTAAAAAATTTATAAAAAAAAGTTAAAAACACGCACACACTACATTTTTATTTCCGGCTACATTTTTAGGTCCCCGCCCACATAAATTGATCCCTGTTAAAAAATTAATTAAAATTTTGTTCTAAAAAAGATAAGTTTCGTTAAATACAATTTTTTCCATCACTAATATATACCGTATATACTCGAGTATAAGCCGAGTTTTTCAGCACGATTTTTCATGCTGAAAACACCCCCCTCGGCTTATACTTGAGTGAACTCCCCCACCCGCAGTGGTCTTCAACCTGCGGACCTCCAGAGGTTTCAAAACTACAACTCCCAGCAAGCCCGGGCAGCCATCGGCTGTCCGGGCTTGCTGGGAGTTGTAGTTTTGAAACCTCCGGAGGTCCGCAAGTTGAAGACCACTGCGGCCTTCAACATCATCCAGCCCCCTCTCACCCCCTTTAGTTCTGAGTACTCACCTCCGCTCGGCGCTGGTCCGGTCCTGCAGGACTGTCCGGTGAGGAGGTGGTCCGGTGGGATAGTGGTTCCGGGCTGCTATCTTCACCGGGGAGGCCTCTTCTAAGCGCTTCGGGCCCGGCCTCAGAATAGTCACGTTGCCGTGACAACGACGCAGAGGTGCGTCATTTGCGTCATTGTCAAGGCAACGCATCTATTCCGGGCCGGAAGCGCGGAGAAGAGGCGCCCCCGGTGAAGATAGCAGCCCGGACCACCTCCTCACCGGACCACCTCCTCACCGGACAGCCCTGCAGGACCGGACCAGCGCCGAGCGGAGGTGAGTACTCAGAACTAAAGGGGGTGAGAGGGGGGCTGGATGATGTTGAAGGCCGCAGTGGTCTTCAACCTGCGGACCTCCGGAGGTTTCAAAACTACAACTCCCAGCAAGCCCGGACAGCCGATGGCTGCCCGGGCTTGCTGGGAGTTGTAGTTTTGAAACCTCTGGAGGTCCGCAGGTTGAAGACCACTGAGGGCGAATGATGAGAAGAGGATGATGAAGGGGGGGTGTGGGGATGATGAAGGGGGGATGTGCGGGATGATTACAAGGGGATGATGAAGGGGGGATGTGCGGGATGATAAGGGGATGATGAAGGGGGGATGTGCGGGATGATAAGGGGATGATGAAGGGGGGATGTGCGGGATGATAAGGGGATGATGAAGGGGGGATGTGTGGGATGATGACAAGGGGATGATGAAGGGGGATGTGTGGGATGATAAGGGGATGATGAAGGGGGGATGTGTGGGATGATGACAAGGGGATGATGATGAGGATGTTAATGACGGGTCTGGATGATGACAGGGGAGGATGAGGTATTTCCCACCCTAGGCTTATACTCGAGTCAATAACTTTTCCTGGGATTTTGGGTTGAAATTAGGGGTCTCGGCTTATACTCGGGTCGGCTTATACTCGAGTATATACGGTATATATATATATATATATATATATATATATATATATATATATATATATATATATATATATATATATATATATATAAAAGCATGCAATCTCCACCACAGCACAAAAAGTCAGAGGTCCAGGATAAAGTGGAAAGGCTTCAAAGTTTATTCACACCATAAATGTGGTAGCGGTGCAACGTTTCGGCAAACTTGGACTTTTGTGCTGTGGTGGAGATTGCATGCTTACGGACTGCTGACTTGCCAGTTGGCTGACCACGTGCACATACAGAGGGGGTCTTTGCTGGCTCTCATGCTTGGAACTATAGATATATATATATATATATATATATATATATATATATATATTTTTTTTTTTTTATGATACCCTACTAAATTTTAATAAAAAAAGGTATCGCCATTTTATTTTGAGATCGCTCAAGTCCAAAAAAGAATAAAAACCGCCTGAAAAAACGCCAAAGTTAAAACCCACATGGCGTTTTTCTTGGCATTTTTTCACTCCCATAGACTTCTATGGGAGAAAAACGCCAAGATTTTCCAGAAAAAAACGCCAAAGTGTCGACAAGAGGTCATTTTTTAAAAACTGCCAAGGAGCCCAAAAATGCCAAAAGGATTAAAAAAAATGCCAAACTGAAAAACGCCAAGTGGATTTGTCATTTTGCAGTTTACTATTGACTTGCAGCTAACATCTGGCTGCAGCGTTTAAAATAAAAAAAACGCCATGCGGCGGAGAATGGGCGTTTTTATTGGCGTTTTTGTAAAAAAAACAAAAAAAACAAGTGGAAACCTAGTCTTACACTGTTCACCATACAGGAACATAAACATCATCTTATTATAGTGGTTTTAATTTGTTTTAATAGTTTGGACGATTTCCCACACGACTATATCAAATATTTGTTTTGTTTTGTAAAATAAGAAAGACAGGTGATTTAATTATTATTTTTTATGAAGCCATCAATAAGTGGACTGTACTGCTTTTCCTGGTACTCCTGGTCCAGTGGGTACTGGGGTACTAATGGGGATGGGGATGGGTTAGTGTTAGCCTATTTAGAAGCTTAACCCCTTAAGGAGCAGGCCATTTGCACCTTAGGACCAGAGTGTTTTTTGAACATCTGACCACTGTCACTTTAAACATTAATAACTCTGGAATTCTTTTAGTTATCATTCTGATTCCGAGATTGTTTTTTCGTGACATATTCTACTTTAACATGGTGGTAAATGTTTGTGGTAACTTGCATCCTTTCTTGGTGAAAAATCCCAAAATTTGATGGAAAAATTGAAAATTTAGCATTTTTCTAACTTTGAAGCTCTCTGCTTGTAAGGAAAATGGATATTCCAAATAAAAAAAAATTGATTCACATATCCAATATGTCTACTTTATGTTTGCATTATAAAATTTACAAGTTTTTACTTTTGGAAGACACCAGAGGGCTTCAAAGTTCAACAGCAATTTTCCAATTTTTCACAAAATTTTCAAACTCACTATTTTTCAGGGACCAGTTCCGGTTTAAAGTGGATTTGAAGGGTCTTCATATTAGAAATACCCCACAAATGACCCCATTATAAAAACTGCACCCCCCAAAGTATTTAAAATGACATTCAGTCAGCGTTTTAACCCTTTAGGTGTTTCACAGGAATAGCAGCAAAGTGAAGGAGAAAATTCACAATCTTCATTTTTTACACTCGAATGTTCTTGTAGACCCAATTTTTTTTAATTTTTACAAGGGGTAAAAGGAGAAAATGTATACTTATATTTGTAGCCCAATTTCTCTTGAGTAAGCACATACCTCATATGTCTATGTAAATTGTTCGGCGGGCGCAGTAGAGGGCTCAGAAGCGAAGGAGCGACAAGGCGATTTTGGAGAGTATGTTTTTCTGAAATGGTTTTTGGGGGGCATGTTGCATTTAGGAAGCTCCTATGGTGCCAGAACAGCAAAAAAAAAAAAAAAAAAACCCACATGGCATATCATTTTGGAAACTAGACCCCTTGAGAAACGTAACAAGGAATTAAGTGAGCCTTAATAATACCCCACAGGTGTTTCACGACTTTTGCATATGTAAAAATAATTATTTTTTTTCACTAAAATGTGTGTTTCGCCCCCAATTTCCCATTTTTGCAAGGGTTAATACCAGAAAATACCCCCCAAAATTTGTAACCCCATCTCTTCTGAGTATGGAGGTACCCCATAAGTTGACCTGAAGTGCACTACGGGCGAACTACAATGCTCAGAAGAGATGGAGTCATATTTGGCTTTTTGAGAGCAAATTTTCTCGGGGGGCATGTCGCATTTAGGAAGCCCCTATGGTGCCAGGACAGCAAAAAAAACAAAACACATGGCATACCATTTTGGAAACTAGACCCCTTGAGTAATGTTACAAGGGGTTAAGTGAGCCTTAATACCCCACAGGGGTTTCACGACTTTTGCATATGTAAAACATTTTTTTTTCACTAAAATGTGTGTTTCCCCCAAAATTTCACATTTTTGCAAGGGTTAATAGCAGAAAATACCCCCCAAAATTTGTAACCCCATCTCTTCTGAGTATGGAGGTACCCCATAAGTTGACCTGAAGTGCACTACGGGCGAACTACAATCCTCAGAAGAGGAGTCATATTTGGCTTTTTGAGAGCAAATTTTGCTCGGTGGGTATGTCGCATTTAGGAAGCACCTATGGTGCGAGGACAGCAAAAAAAAAAAAAAAAAAAAACACATGGCATACCATTTTGGAAACTAGACCCCTCAAGGAATGTAACAAGGGGTACAGTGAGCATTTACCCCCCACTGGTGTCTGACAGATCTTTGGAACAGTGAGCTGTGCACATTTTCTTATTTTCACGGACCACTGTTCCAAAGATCTGTCAGACACCTGTGGGGGGTAAATTCTCACTGCACCCCTCATTACATTCCGTGAGGGGTGTAGTTTCCAAAATGGGGTCACATGTATTTTTTTTTTCTTTTGCGTTTGTCAGAACCGCTGTAACAATCAGCCACCCCTGTGCAAATCATCTCAAATGTACATGGTGTACTCTCCCTTCTGGGCCTTGTTGTGCGCCCCCAGAGCACTTTGCGCCCACATATGGGGTATTTCCGTACTCGGGAGAAATTGCGTTACAAATTTTGGGGAGCTTTTTTCCCTTTTACCTCTTGTGAAAATGAAAAGTATAGGGCAACACCAGCATGTTAGTGTAAAAAAAAAATTTTTATTACACTAACATGCTGGAATAGACCCCAACTTCACCTTTTCATAAGGGGTAAAAGGAGAAAAAGCCCCCAAAATGTGTTAGGTATGTTCTCCCAAGTACGGAGATACCCCATATGTGGACGTAAACTGTCGCCTTGAAATACGACAGAGCTCCAAAGTGAGAGCGCCATGCGCATTTGAGGACTAAATTAGGGATTTGCATAGGGGTGGACATAGGGGTATTCTACGCCAGTGATTCCCAAACAGGGTGCCTCCAGCTGTTCCAAAACTCCCAGCATGCCTAGACAGTCAACGGCTGTCCGGCAATTCTGGGAGTTGTTGTTTTGCAACAGCTGGAGGCTTCATTTTGGAAACAGTGCCGTACCAGACGTTGTTCATTTTTATTGGGGAGGGGAGGGGGGCTGTGTAGGGGTATGTGTATATGTAGTGTTTTTTACTTTTTCTTTTATTTTGTGGTAGTGTAGTGTATTGTAGTTTTTTTAGGGTACAGTCACACAGGCGGGGGATCACAGCGAGTTTCCCAGCGCAAAATTTGCTGCATACTCACTGTAACCCTCTGCACATGTGAGTGTACCCTGTACATTCACAGGGGGGGGCAGCCTCCAGCTGTTGCAAAACTACAACTCCCAGCATGCCCAGACAGGCATATTGGGAGTAGCAGTTACGCAACAGCTGGAGGAGAACAGTTTGCGGACCACTGTAGCCCTCCTGATGTTGCAAAACTACAATCCCAACCATGCTCAGGCATGCTGGAAGTAGTAGTTCGACAAAATCTTTAGAGCCAGATGTTGCTGAACTACAACTTCCAGCATGCCTGGGCAGTCTGAGCATGATTGGAGTTGTAGTTTTGCAACATCTGGAGGACTACAGTTTGGGAACCACTGTGCTCTTCCAGATGTTGCAAAACTACAACTTCCAGCATACCAAGACTGTCCAGGCTTGCTGGGAGTTGTAGTTCTGCAACATCTGGAGGGCCAGATGTTACAGAACTAAAACTCCCAGCAAGCCTGGACAGTCTTGGTATGCTGGGAGTTGTAGTTTTGCAACATCTGGAAGAGCACAGTGGTCTCCAAACTGTGGTCCTCCAGATGTTGAAAAACTGCAACTCCCAGCATGCTCACACAGCCTTTGGCTGTCTGGGCATGCTGGGACTTGCAGTTTTGTAACTGCCAGTAACAGCAGGGAGCGCTGCTTTACGGCGGTGCTCCCTGCTGCAAAGAAGACGCCATAGATGAGCAGAAGACAGAAGACCTACTCACCTCCGCCAGTCTGCGCCGATCCTGCGGTCCCGGACAGGTAAGTGTACCCGCCGGTCCCTGCTCCGTCGCCGCCATCTTCCCCTGGCCTGTCCAGACATCCAGGGGCCGGGCAGAGCAGGGGAAGCCCCTATGGTGCCAGAACAGCAAAAAAAAAAAAACACATGGCATACCATTTTGGAAACTAGACCCCTTGAGGAACGTAACAAGGAATTAAGTGAGCCTTAATACCCCACAGGTGTTTCACGACTTTGGCATTTGTAAAAAAAAAAAAAAAAAGGTCACTAAAATGTGTTTCCCCCAAAATTTCACATTTTTTTCAAGGGTTAATAGCAGAAAATACCCCCCAAAATTTGTAACCCCATCTCTTCTGAGTATGGAGGTACCCCATAAGTTGACCTGAAGTGCATTACGGGCGAACTACAATGCTCAGAAGAGAGGGAGTCCTATTTGGCTTTTTGAGAGCAAATTTTGCTCGGGGGGCATGTCGCATTTAGGAAGCCCCTATGGTGCCAGAACAGCAAAAAAAAAAAAAAAAAACACATGGCATACCATTTTAGAAACTAGACCCCTCAAGGAATGTAACAAGGAATAAAGTGAGCCTTAATACCCCACAGGGGTTTCACAACTTTTGCATATGTAAAAAACAAAAAAATGTTTAGTAAAATGTTTTTTCCCCCCAAATTTCACATTTTTGCAAGGGTTAATAGCAGAAAATACCCCCCAAAATTTGTAACCCCATTTCTTCTGAGTATGGAAATACCCCATATGTGGACGTCAAGTGCCCTGCGGTCGAACTACAATGCTCAGAAGAGGAGGAGTACCATTGAGCTTTTGAAGAGTGAATTTGTTTGGAATAGTAGTCAGGTGCCAGAACAGTGGACCCCCCCCCCCCCCCACATGTAACCCCATTTTGGAAACTACCCCCCCCACAGAATTGAATAAGGGGTGCAGTGAGTATTTACACCCCACTGGCATTTGACAGATCTTTGGAACAGTGGGCTGAGCAAATTAAAAATTAAATTTTTATTTTCACGGACCACTGTTTCAAAAATCTGTCAGACACCTGTGGGGCGTAAATGCTCACTGCAACCCTTATTACATTACGTGAAGGGTGTAGTTTCCAAAATGGGGTCTCATGTTGGGGGGTCCATTGTTCTGGCACTATGGGGGCTTTGTAAACACACGTGGCCTTCAATTCCGGACACATTTTCTCTTCAAAATCCCAATGGCGCTCCTTCTCTTCTGAGCATTGTAGTTCGCCCGCAGAGCACTTTACATCCACATTTGGGGTATTTTCTCACTCAGAAGAAATGGGGTTACAAATTTTGGGGGGCATTTTTCCTATTTTCCCTTGTGAAACTGAAAAATGTAGGGTAACACCAGCATTTTAGTCCCCAAATTTTTTTTTTTTCATTTTCCCATCCAACTTTAACGAAAATTTGTCAAACACCTGTGGGGTGTTAATGCTCACTATACCCCTTGTTACATTCCGTGAGGGGTGTAGTTTCCAAAATGGGGTCACATGTCGGTATTTATTTTTTTGCGTTTATGTCAGAACCGCTGTAAAATTAGCCACCCCTGTGCAAATCACCAATTTAGGCTTCAAATGTAAATAGTGAGCTCTCACTCCCGAGCCTTGTTGTGCGTCCGCAGAGCATTTTACGCCCACATATGGGGTATTTCCATACTCAGGAGAAATTGCGTTACACATTTTGGGGGTCTTTTTTTCCTTTTACCTCTTGTGAAAATAAAAAGTAAAGGGCAACACCAGCATGTTAGTGTAAAATATGTTTTTAATTTTTATTGGGGGGGGGGGACAGTGTAAGGGGGGTGTATATGTAGTGTTTTACCCTTTATTATGTGTTAGTGTAGTGTAGTGTTTTTAGAATACATTCACACTGGCGGAGGTTTACAGTGAGTTCCCTGCTAGGAGTTTGCACTGCGGCAAATACTGCCGCAGCTCATACTTGAAGCAGAAAACTTACTGTAAACCTGTCCGTGTGAATGTACCCTATACATTCACATGGGGGGGGGGGGGGCAAACCTCCAGCTGTTTCAAAACTACAACTCCCAGCATGTACTGACAGACCGTGCATGCTGGGAGTTGTACTTTTGCAACAGCTGGAAGCACACTGGTTGGAAAACCTTCAGTTAGGTTCTGTTATCTAACTCAATATTTTCCAACCAGTGTGCCTCCAGCTGTTGCAAAACTACAATTCCCAGCATGTCTGATCACAGAAGGGCATGCTGGGAGATGTAGTTATGCATCAGCTGGAGGTACGCAACTACAACTCCCAGGATGCCGAGACAGCTGTTTTCTGTGTGGGCATGCTGGAATTTGTAGTTTTGCAACATCTGGAGTGCTACAATTTAGAGACCACTGAACAGTGATCTCCAAACTGTGGACCTCCAGATGTTGCAAAACTACAACTCCCAGCATGCCCAGACAGCAAACAGCCTGTTTGGGCATGCTAGGAGTTGTAGTTTTGCAAGATCTAGAGGGCAGTATAGAGATCACTGTGCAGTGGTCTCTAAACTGCAGACCTACAGCTGTTGCAAAACTACAAATTCCAGCATGCACACACAGCAAACAGCTGTCTGGGCATGCTGGGAGTTGTAGTTTTGCAACATCTGGAGGGCTACAGTCTAGAGACCACTATAGTGGTCTCAGACTGTAGCCCTCTAGATGTTGCTAGGCAACTACTCACCGGCTTCCGTCGCATCCGGGAGCCGTCCTCTTCTGCCGCACGCCGCCGCAGATCTCCGTCGCCGCCGCAGATCTCCGTCGCCGATCCCCGTCGCCGCCCGCCGATCCCTGTCGCTCCGCTGCCTCTGGAGGGGTAAGTGGACTCCGGCGCCGCTCCTCTTCGTTTTCCCCGTTCTGCCCCGCCTATTGTGGGAGGGCAGGACGGGGAAAACGAAAATAAACCCCTCCGCCCCAGATCTGCTATTGGTGGTCGCGTCTAGACCACCAATAGCAGAGATAGGAGGGGTGGCAACTCTGCCACCTCACTCCTATCGCTTTAGGGGGATCATGGGTGTCTTAGACACCCGCTATCCCCCTTCTATTCCGGGTCACCATAGACCCGTAATGACCCGGAATCGGCGCAAATCGCAAGTGTGAATTCACTTGCGATTTGCGCCGATCGCCGACATGGGGGGGTCTAATGACCCCCCTGGGCATTTGCACGGGGTGCCTGCTGATAGATATCAGCAGTCACACCGGCCTAGTCCCCGCCCGGCGCGCGGCGGGGGCCGAAATTCCCACGGGCGTACGGATACGCCCTTCGTCCTTAAGTACCAGGACGCAAGGGCGTATGCATACGCCCTTCGTCCCCAACAGGTTAAGATCCACACTTATATCTTAATGAAAAGACACGATGTGGAACCTATTGAATGTAGGCAAAGACCCTCGTTCCCCCACATTTATGTGGTCGGTACGCAGACTCAGCCCGAAGTGTATTTTAAGATCCACACTTATATCTTAACCTCTTAAGGACCCTTTACGTACGGCGTGCCTGGTGGGGACCGGACCGGGGTGACTGCTGATATCGATCAGGAGTCACCCCGCGCTAATGCCCAGGGGGGTCATCAGACCCCCCCATGTCGGCGATCGAGGCAAATCGCAAGTGAATTCACACTTGCGATTTGCGCGATTCGGGGTCATTACGGGTCTATAGTGACCCGGTGACCTGGAATGTAAGGGGGATCGCGGTTGTCTAAGACACCCAGGATCCCCCTGAAGCGATAGGAGTGAGGTGGCACGGATGCCACCCCTCCTATCCCTGCTATTGGTGGTCTAGACGCGACCACCAATAACAGATCGGGGGCGGGGGGGTTAACTTTCGTTTATCCCGTCCTGTCCCCGGACAATAGGCGGCGCAGAATGGGGAACGGAAGGAGACCGGCGCCGAAGATCCACTTACTGATCCGGGCGGGCGACGGAGGCTGCGGGCGACGGAGATCGGCGGGCGGCGATGACATGCGGCTGGATCCGACGGAAGCCGGTGAGTTGCCTAGCAACATCTGGAGGGTACAGTTTGAGACCATTATACAGTGGTCTCTAACTGTAGCCCTCCAGATGTTGCAAAACTACAACTCCCAGCATGCCCAGACAGCTGTTTGGGCATGCTGGAATATGTAGTTTGTCAACAGCTGGAGGGCTACAGTTTGAGACCACTATATAGTGGTCCCTAAACTGTAGCCCTCCAGATCTTGCAAAACTACAACTCCTCGCATGCCCAAACAACTGTTTGCTGTCTGGGCATGCTGGAATTTGTAGTTTTGCAACAGCTGGAGGACCACAGTTTGGAGATCACTTTGCAGTGTTCTCTAAAACTGAAGCCCTCTAGATGTTGCAAAACTGCAAATCCCAGCATGCCCAAACAGCAAACAGCTGTCTCGGCATGCTGGGGGTTGTAGTTGCGTACCTCCAGCTATTGCATAACTACATCTTCCAGCATGCCCTTCGGGGATCAGTGCATGCTGGGAGTTGTAGTTTTGCAACAGCTGGAGGCAGACTGGTTGGAAAATACTGAGTTAGGTAACAGAACCTAACTGAAGGTTTTCCAACCAGTGTGTCTCCAGCTGTTGCAAAAGTACAACTCCCAGCATGCACAGTCTGTCAGTACATGCTGGGAGTTGTAGTTTTGAAACAGCTGGAGGTTTGCCCCCCCCCCATGTGAACGTACAGGGTACATTTACACGGGCAGGTTTACAGTAAGTTTCCTGCTTCAAGTTTGGGCTGCGGCAAATTTTTCACCGCAGGGCAAACTCCTAGCGGGAAACTCACCGTAACACACCAGTGCGAATGTACCCTAAAAACACTACACTAACACATAATAAAGAGTAAAACACTTTATAAACACCCCCTTATACTGTCCCCCCCAATAAAAATGAAAAACGTACTGTATGGCAGTGTTTCCAAAACGGAGCCTCCAGCTGTTGCAAATCAACAACTCCCAGCATTTCTGGACAGCCACTGACTGTCCAGGCATGCTGGGAATTAAGCAACAGTTGGAGGCACCCTGTTTGGGAATCACTGGTGTAGAATACCCCTATGTCCACCCCTATGCGATCCCTAATTTAGTCCTCAAATGCGCATGGCGCTCTCTCACTTCGGAGCCCTGTCGTATTTCAAGGAAACAGTTTAGGGCCACATATGGGGTATCTCCGTACTCGGGAGAAATTGCAGTACAAATTTTGGGGGGCTTTTTCTCCTTTTACCCCTTATGAAAAGGAAAAGTTGGGGGCTACACCAGCTTGTTAGTGTAAAAAAAAAAAATTTGCCCCATACTTTTTATTTTCACAAGCATTAAAAGGAAGAAAAAGACCCCCAAAATTTGTAACGCAATTTCTCCTGAGTACAGAAATACCCCATATGTGGGCGCAAAATGCTCTGCGGGCGCACAACAAGGCTCAGGAGTGAGTGCACACCATGCACATTTGAGGCCTAAATTGGTGATTTGCACAGGGGTGGCCGATTTTACAGCGGTTCTGACATAAACGCAAAAAAATTAATACCAATATGTGACCCCCTTTTTGGAAACTACACCCCTCACATAATGTAATAAGGGGTACAGTGAGCATTTACGCCCCACAGGTGTCTGGCAGATTTTTGGAACAGTGGTCCGTGAAAATGAAAAATGTAATTTTTCATTTGCTCAGCCTACTGTTCCAAAGATCTGTTAAACGCCAGTGGGGTGTAAATACTCACTGCACCCCTTATTAAATTCTGTGAGGGGTGTAGTTTCCAAAATAGGGTCACATGTGGGGGGGGGGGGGGGATCCACGGTTCTGGCACCACGGGGGGGTTTGTAAACGCACATGGCCCCTGACTAACCCCATTCCAAACAATTTTTTCCCCAAAAGCTCAATGGTGCTCCTTCTCTTCTGAGCATTGTAGTGCGCCAACAGAGCACTTGACGTCCACACATGGGGTATTTCCATACTCAGAAGAGATGGAGTTTCAAATTTTGGGGGGCATTTTGTCCTATTATCCCTTGTAAAAATGTTAAATTTGAGGGAAAACTAGCATTTTAGTGAAAAAAATAAAAAAATCATTTACACATCCAACTTTCACGAAAAGTCGTCAAACACTTGTGGGGTGTTAAGGCTCACTGGACCCCTTGTTACGTGCCTTGAGGGGTGTAGTTTCCAAAATAGTATGCCATGTGGTTTTTTTTTTTTTTGCTGTCCTGGAACCATTGTGGCTTCCTAAATGGGACATGCCCCCCAAAAACCATTTCAGCAAATTTTGCCTTTCAAAAGCTAAATGTGACTCCTTCTCTTCTGAGCATTGTAGTTTGCCCGCAAAGCATTTTACGTCCTAAAATGGGGTATTTCCATACTCAGAAGAGATGGGGTTACAAATTTTGGGGGTCATTTTGTCCTATTATCCCTTGTAAAAATTTAAAATTTGAGGGAAAACTAGCATTTTAGTGAAAAGAAAAAAAATCATTTTCACATCCAACTTTAACGAAAAGTCGTCAAACACATGTGGGGTGTTAAGGCTCACTGGACCCCTTGTTACGTGCCTTGTGGGTTGTATTTTTCAAAATAGTATGTCATGTGTTTTTTTTTTTTTGCTGTTCTGGCACCTTAGGGGCTTCCGAAATGTGACATGCCCCCCAAAGACCATTTCAGAAAAACTCACTCTCCAAAATCTCACTGTTGCTCCTTCCCTTTTGAGCCCTCTACTGCGCCCGCCGAACACTTGACATACACATATGAGTTATTTTCTTACTCAAGAGAAATTGGGTTATACATTTTAGGAAGATTTATCTCCTTTTACCCCTTGTAAAAATTCAATAACTGGGTCTAAAAGAACATGCCAGTGTAAAAAATGAAGATTTTAATTTTCTCCTTCAATTTTCTGCTATTCCTGTGAAACACCTAAAGGGTTAACAAACCTTTTGAATGTCATTTGGATACTTTGAGGGGTGCAGTTTTTATAATGGGGTCATTTTTGGGGTATTTCTAATAAGAAGGCCCTTTAAATCCACTTCAAAACAGAACTGGTGCCTGAAAAATTTCGATTTAGAAAATTTTATGAAAAATTGGAAAATTACTGCTATACTTTGAAGCCCTCTGATGTCTTCCAAAAGTAAAAACATGTCAACTTTATGATGGAAACATAAAGTAGACATATTGTATATGTGAATCAATATATAATTTATTTGGGATATTCATTTTCCTTATAAGCAGAGAGCTTGAAAGTTAAAAAAATGCAAAATTTTTTCATCAAATTTTGGAATTTTTCACCAAGAAATGATGCAAGTATCGACAAAATTTTACCACTAACATAAAGTAGAATATGTCACGAAAAAACTATCTCGGAATTAGAATGAAAGGTAAAAGCATCCCAGAGTTATTAATGTTTAAAGTGACAGTGGTCAGATGTGCAAAAAATGGCCGTGTCCTACAGTGAAAATTGGCTGGGTCCTTAAGGTGGTTAATGAAAAGACACAATGTGGAACCTATTGAATGTAGGCTGTTGCGGTTCTAAGGTGATAATCCTGTCTGCAGCTCCACTTATTGTGGAAAATCCTGCATACTACACCCACTGTGATTTTAGAATTGGAGTAAAACAAACATGCCCCTCCCCGACCATGTGCTCCCCAAAATGGCCCCAACCATATGAAAAACGGAAGCAGGAAGTTCAGGCTAAAACTATAGGTCCCAAATATGTTTGTAAAAGCACCCAGAAACACTGATTAAGTTTTGTAGAACTATGAAATAATTGTACAAGGTATTTTGGCAGAAATGTCTTGTACCAGCAGTGTGTCCCACCAAATTAACAATCACTCGGTAACCAGCAAAGTTGATAACATTTAATAAAACATTAATTAGCTAAACCAAATAAGACATGCATACAAGCATTAATACAATAGTACATACTATATGTTTAGCAAACTAGCATGAATCTACCCAAGTGATACATGAAATATTTAGTGTAGAAATTATACAATCAATATACTTATCCATCCCAGGCTTAAGGAGAATAAAAATGCTCCCCTCTCAAAGGAAGATCTCAATAGAAAGAGAGCGAGGGCCATCTGGTTTCCTGTGAAATCCCCTAATGCCCCACCCATTTGGCCTAATGTCCGCCTGCTCTCCTCACTTAACCTGGAAAAACAGGTTCTCTAGCCCCGCCTACTGTGGCTGTATGTGACCAAGCTTTAGACCGTGGGGGCAGGGACATTTATACTAAATGATGGATGTAAAAACACATAATTTCAATGTCAATAACATTCCACCCTCTTGCCTTTACACCATAATTTACCAATGTTAGGTGATTCCCTAATTCCATGTCTGCTAGTTTACCAAACATACAACATGTATAGCTCCATAAAACAAAGAAATACAAAGTAATTATATTCCCCAGTTTTCCCATCCACCCAAATAATCCGGTGTTTGGTGTTCCATGGAGTTTTGAATATAGGGCTAGGCGATTGTTAGAGCTACAGCCCTTATTTGTAGCTTCTCTTGAGACAGTTTCTTTAAAGCGTCCTTGTGGTGGCCAAAGCATTTTCCAAAATGTGCTGGATGGTATTCTTTGGTTCTGGGTTCCCCTGTCTCGCGATGCCATCCAAACCCAGTCTTGACAACTTGACCCTTATCATCTTCCAACCACTGGATGCTGAGGAATGGGTAACCTTCTTCACTCCATTAGAAGTGATGGTCATCTGGTCATCTCTTTGTGGTGAGCTTGGATTCTTCTGATTGGAGATCCATGGGTTGAGCGGGGTTACACTGCCACTAATCTGCTAAATGGAAAATAAACAGGTTTTAGAGTCACTTTCCAACAATACAATTTTAGTATTTCCAGGCCCATCAGAGATTCTCTTCTGCCTGTGCTGATCAGTGAACCTTCGTAAAACCCAACACTAGACACAGTTGAACTCCACTCTGCATATCCATACTCACTTTCCCAGCATTATTCCAACCATTGCTAACTAATTTATGAGTGTGAGTGTTACCTCAGTCCCTCTAGGCATGTTGCCTTCTAGTTGAAAGGAATAGCTTTTGCTACCCCCCCCCCCACCTCTTGAAAAAATCTAAATGGTTAGTTAGTTTGTTACTAATTTGTTTTCCCCACAAATATGAGGAGGCTTGTCACGATGCCGGCTGGCAGGTAGTGGATCCTCTGTGCCAGAGAGGGATGGCGAGGACCGCGCTAGTGGACCGGTTCTAAGCCACTACAGGTTTTCACCAGAGCCCGCCGCAAAGCGGGATGGTCTTGCTGCGGCGGTAGTGACCAGGTCGTATCCACTAGCAACGGCTCACCTCTCTGGCTGCTGAAGATGCTGAAGATAGGCGAGGTACAAGGGAGTAGGCAGAAGCAAAGTCGGACGTAGCAGAAGGTCGGGGGCAGGCGGCAAGATTCGTAGTCAGGGGAGATAGCAGGAGATCTGGTACACTGGCTATAAACACACAAAACGCTTTCACTAGGCACAAGGGCAACAAGATCCGGCAAGGGAGTGCAAGGGAGGAGACTAGATATAGCCAGGGAACAGGTGGGAGCCAATTAAGCTAATTGGGCCAGGCACCAATCATTGGTGCACTGGCCCTTTAAATCTCAGGGAGCTGGCGCGCGCGCGCCCTAGAGAGCGGAGCCGCGCGCGCCAGCACATGACAGCAGGAGACGGGAACGGGTAAGTGACCTGGGATGCGATTCGCGAGCGGGCGCGTCCCGCTGTGCGAATCGCATCCCCAACGGCCAGGACAGGGCAGCGCTCCCGGTCAGCGGGACCGACCGGGGCGCTGCGGAGAGAGAGACGCCGTACGCGCTCCGGGGAGGAGCGGGGACCCGGAGCGCTAGGCGTAACAGTACCCCCCCCCCCTTAGGTCTCCCCTTCCCTTTGTCTGGTAACTGCCTCCCCTGGGATGAGGACACCGGGAAAGGATGGAGGGATTCCTCAACAGCAGGCGGAACAGCAGGAGTAGGGATGGAGAGGGAGGGCAGAGGGCGAGACTTGGCACGGGGCAGTGTGACACCAGGACGAGGGCCAAGAGGGGACACAGAGGTTTGCCTGATGGGACTGGGAGGGGGGGAGAGGTATTTCTTGTGGCAGGCAGAGTCCTTAATGACCTTAGGGGGACCGGATACAGGAGGAACCACAGGGTCACGGCAGGGAGTACTGGGGACCGGTTGAAGGCAGTCCTTGGAACAAGAGGGACCCCAACTCTTGATCTCCCCAGTGGACCAATCCAGGGTTGGGGAATGGTGTTGAAGCCAGGGTAGTCCAAGGAGAACTTCAGAAGTGCAATTAGGAAGGACAAAAAATACAATTTCCTCGTGATGAGGTCCGATGCACATTAGGAGGGGCTCCGTGCGATAACGCACGGTGCAGTCCAATCTGGCTCCGTTGACCGCGGAAATGTGGAGTGGCTTGACAAGACGGGTCACCGGAATGCGGAATTTATTCACTAAGGACTCCCGAATAAAATTCCCAGAAGCTCCAGAGTCCAGGCAGGCCACGGCTGAGAGGGGAGAGCTGGCTGACGTAGAAATCCGAACAGGCACCGTGAGACGTGGAGAAGTCGACTTAGCATCAAGAGACGCCACACCCACGAGAGCTGGGTGCGAGCGTGCGTTTCCCAGACGTGGAGGACGGATTGGGCACTCCACCAAAAAATGTTCAGTACTGGCACAGTACAGACAAAGATTCTCTTCCTTACGGCGATTCCTCTCTTCCAGGGTCAGGCGAGACCGATCCACTTGCATGGCCTCCTCGGCGGGAGGCCTAGGCGCAGATTGCAGTGGAGACTGTGGGAGAGGTGTCCAGAGATCTAAGTCTTTTTCCTGGCGGAGCTCTTGATGCCTCTCAGAAAAACGCATGTCAATGCGAGTGGCTAGATGAATGAGTTCATGCAGGTTAGCAGGAGTCTCTCGTGCGGCCAGAACATCTTTAATGTTGCTGGATAGGCCTTTTTTAAAGGTCGCGCAGAGAGCCTCATTATTCCAGGAAAGTTCAGAAGCAAGGGTACGGAATTGTATGGCGTACTCGCCAACGGAAGAATTACCCTGGACGAGGTTCAGCAGGGCAGTCTCAGCAGAAGAGGCTCGGGCAGGTTCCTCAAAGACACTTCGAATTTCCGAGAAGAAGGAGTGTACAGAGGCGGTGACGGGGTCATTGCGGTCCCAGAGCGGTGTGGCCCATGACAGGGCTTTTCCAGACAGAAGGCTGACTACGAAAGCCACCTTAGACCTTTCAGTGGGAAACTGGTCTGACATCATCTCCAAGTGCAATGAACATTGCGAAAGAAAGCCACGGCAAAACTTAGAGTCCCCATTAAATTTGTCCGGCAAGGACAGGCGGAGGCTAGGAGTGGCCACTCGCTGCGGAGGAGGTGCAGGAGCTGGCGGAGGAGATGATTGCTGAAGAAGTTGCGAATGTTGGTGCACAATGGTGGACACTTCCGACAGCTGGTGGGTTAGATGGGCGATCTGTCGGGCTTGCTGGGCGACCACCGTGGTGATATCAGAGGCAACTGGCAGGGGAACCTCAGCGGGATCCATGGCCGGATCTACTGTCACGATGCCGGCTGGCAGGTAGTGGATCCTCTGTGCCAGAGAGGGATGGCGAGGACCGCGCTAGTGGACCGGTTCTAAGCCACTACAGGTTTTCACCAGAGCCCGCCGCAAAGCGGGATGGTCTTGCTGCGGCGGTAGTGACCAGGTCGTATCCACTAGCAACGGCTCACCTCTCTGGCTGCTGAAGATGCTGAAGATAGGCGAGGTACAAGGGAGTAGGCAGAAGCAAAGTCGGACGTAGCAGAAGGTCGGGGGCAGGCGGCAAGATTCGTAGTCAGGGGAGATAGCAGGAGATCTGGTACACTGGCTATAAACACACAAAACGCTTTCACTAGGCACAAGGGCAACAAGATCCGGCAAGGGAGTGCAAGGGAGGAGACTAGATATAGCCAGGGAACAGGTGGGAGCCAATTAAGCTAATTGGGCCAGGCACCAATCATTGGTGCACTGGCCCTTTAAATCTCAGGGAGCTGGCGCGCGCGCGCCCTAGAGAGCGGAGCCGCGCGCGCCAGCACATGACAGCAGGAGACGGGAACGGGTAAGTGACCTGGGATGCGATTCGCGAGCGGGCGCGTCCCGCTGTGCGAATCGCATCCCCAACGGCCAGGACAGGGCAGCGCTCCCGGTCAGCGGGACCGACCGGGGCGCTGCGGAGAGAGAGACGCCGTACGCGCTCCGGGGAGGAGCGGGGACCCGGAGCGCTAGGCGTAACAAGGCTCCTGTAAATGTCGACCCAAACTAACAAAAGTATTGTCATTTTTACATGTAAGCCTATGGTATGGCCCTAGTGGCCAGAAAAGAAAATTTAGCTGCACACAGTCTGTATCTTATGTGTCTCCATTGTTTTTCCTGTAAGACAAAACAAGTGAAACATTATTTCAATGCAAAAGGAATGTGGCAATTTTACTCGTTAGTCTCCCTTCCCCCGTTTGCTAAATATGCAGATACCTAAGTATCCACCTTTAGCTTGGGTGACTTTTGCCTGATCAAGAGGGGGCATGGAAGTTTCCGCCTGTAAGAGTATGGCTACTTGTGCACATAACTCCCTAAGCTTACCTTGAACCTGTTGTAGGAACATGTGTTTTGTAATGTCATCTTTCATGGGAATAGACAAGTGAGGTTTATTGGGGAAGCTGAGAGATTTCTCTGGAAACTGTTGTTTGGAGGAAGAATATATATTTCCCTTCCCAGTCTGTTTGGGTTTACCTGGCTTCCTCTGCGTCATGTTTCCAGTAGAATAACAACTTGTGGAGATATGGACACTATGACCACATGTAGTACATTTAGCTGAACAGTATTTAGTTTTGTTACCATGTGCCTTACAATATCTAGCGATATGGCCTGAAACACCACATGCAATACAAGACTTTACCCTTTTAGCCGTATTTACTATCTGGGTCTAATTTTTCAAAGATGATCTATACCGTTTTACTGCTAAAGACACACTTCTAACATCTCCTAATCTGCTCCAATTCGCTTTATACTTTACATTGTTGCTATTCAATTTCTGTAATTCAAAACCAGCACTGGGACCTTCTACAATCTCACTCTCTAGCGCCCCCTTATTTGCACTTGAAACACAGACCTTTTCAGAGGTTAAATCTGCTGTGGAATGTGGCTGTGAATTATGGGAAGAGGCCACACCAGATACAATTTTGGGGAACTCGCTTTTAGCAATCTCATTCCTCAACTCCTGGATCTCAGCATAAGACTGAGTCAGTTTTCCATCAGTATCTATACATTGGTTTTCCTATTCCAGTAATTCTGATTCCAACATGCGAATCTGCCTATCTCTATTACAAATAATCTGTGTTTTTGTCTGCAACTCTTTCTCAAGTTCCTCATTTCTCTGCACCTCACATTTTAGCGCATGTAAAATAATCCAACCAACTTCAGCCGCAGCTCGGCTCTCATTTTTGGGATAAACCCCTAAATCAAGCTTCAGAGCCATACCTCCTATCTCATCCCCCATCTCTGGGTAAACCGGCACACCATAGCGTACAAGCTCTTCTGCTATAACACTCCATTTTCCCATAGTGATAGCCCAATGTGGTACAGCCCCAAATTTGGACCTTATATCCTCCATCAATGCACAAAACTTCTTCCTAAGGAAACTCATTCTGAACAGAATCTCAAGTACAGTATCAGATGGCGGGACAATAACACGTGTTTGCAGTAAGCATTACTAGTATATATTGTACCACTAACACATACACAAACAGGCTGCACTGGGGTATCTCGCACAAGCACTTGTGTGTATGCCCTCTCACACTAGTGAAACACAGAAAATATAGTGTAGAGTTACAGCTCACACAACAAGGGTACAATCACAATCTAGCAACACATGTACAACAGGAGACTTTCAATATGCTTTACAATCTGTGTCTAATAACTATCATGTATGCAATACAACCAACCATTACCTACAAAAACAATGCTATTGATTACCAGTGACAAATCACTAATGCAATACAAGTTACCCTTAAATAAGGAACACAAAGCAACAGTCTATGAGGATCCTGTATAACTAATACAGTGCTACACGGGATAACCACATCTAAACAGATTAACTTATTGTATCATACAACAAAATCTGTAAGAGCTTCCTCCTGTCCAAGGCAATAATCCTTAGGTCACAGTAGACTCACTCAATTACACTGGGAACATATACTAATTTTATCAAAAAGATACACCAAATTAGAAAAGTAATTAAACTATTATTGTCAATATGGTCATTAACTGCCAATACTCAATTTCCGGCAAAATCCTGCCCGACTATGCCATTTGTTGCAGTTCTAAGGTGATAATCCTGTCTGCAGCTCCACTTATTGTGGAAAATCCTGAATACTACACCAATTGTGATTTTAGAATTAGAGTAAAACAAACATGCCCCTCCCCCAACCATGTGCTCTCTTTGTTAGTCCCCAAAATGGCCAACAACCATATGAAAAACGGAAGCAGGAAGTTCAGGCTAAAACTATAGGTCCCAAATATGCTTGTAAAAGCACCCAGAAACACTGATTACGTTTTGTACAACTATGAAATAATCGTACAAGGTATTTTGGCAGAAATGTCTTGTACCAGCAGTGTGTCCCACCAAATTAACAATCACTCGGAAACCAGCAAAGTTGATAACATTCTATAAAACATTAAAGGGGTACTCCCGTGGAAAACTTTTTTTTTTTAATCAACTGGTGCCAGAAAGTTAAACAGATTTGTAAATCACTTCTATTAAATTTTTTTTTTTTAATCTTTCCAGTACTTTTTAGGGGCTGTATACTAAAGAGAAATCAAAAAAAGAAATGCATTTCCTCTGATGTCATGACCACACTGCTCTCTGCTGACCTCTGCTATCCTTTTTAGGAACTGTCCAGTGCAGCAAATGTTTGCTATGGGGATTTTTCCCTGCTCAGGACAGTTCCTAAATTGGACAGCAGAGGTCAGCAGAGAGCACTGTGGTCATGACATCAGAGGAAATGTCCTGGAAGGATTAAGATTTTTGAATAGAAGTGATTTACAAATCTGTTTAACTTTCTGGCACCAGTTACCGTATTTATCAGCGTATAACACGCACTTTTTAGGCTAAAATTTTTAGCCTAAAGTCTGTGTGCGTGTTATACGCCGATACACCCCCAGGAAAGGCAGGGGGAAAGAGGCCGTCACTGCCCGCTTCTCTCCCCCTGCCTTTCCTGGGGTCTAGAGCGCTGCTGTCGGCCCTTCTCACCCCCTGGTTATCGGCGCCGCTGCCCGTTCTGTCCCCCTGACTATCGGTGCCTATAGCCAGGGGGAGAGAAGCGGCGCCGACAGCCAGGGGGAGAGAAGGGGCAGCGGCACCCATTGCCGGCGCCGCTGCCCCGTTGCCTCCCCCCATCCCCGGTGGCATAATTACCTGAGTCGGGTCCGCGCTGCTGCAGGCCTCCGTCGTGCGTCCCCGGCGTCGTTGCTATGCGCTGAACGGCGCGACGCATGACATCAGTGCGCCGCGCCGTGCATAGCAACGAGCAACCAGGGGGTGAGAAGGGCCGACAGCAGCGCTCTAGACCCCAGGAAAGGCAGGGGGAGAGAAGCGGGCAGCGACGGCCTCTCTCCCCCTGCCTTTCCTGGGGGTATATCGGGGTATACACGCGCACACACGCACCCTCATTTTACCATGGATATTTGGGTAAAAAACTTTCATTACCCAAATATCCTTGGTAAAATGAGGGTGCGTGTTATAGGCCGGTGCGTGGTATACCCCGATAAATACGGTAATTTAAAAAAGAAAACCAAAGTTTTCCATAGGAGTACTCCTTTAATTAGTTAAACCAAATAAGACATACATACAAGCATTAATACAATAATACATACTCTATGTTTAGCAAACTAGCATGAATCTACCCAAGTGATACATGAAATATTTAGTGTAGAAATGATACAATCAATATACTTATCCATTCCAGGCTTAAGGAGCATAAAAATGCTCCCCTCTCAAAGGAAGATCGCAATAGAAAGAGAGCAAGGCCCGTCTGGTTTCCTGTGATATCCCCTAACACCCCACCCCTTTGGCCTAATGTCCGCCTGCTCTCCTCACACAACCTAGAAAAACAGGTTCTCTAGCCCCGCCTACTGTGGCTGTATGTGACTGAGCTTTAGAACGTGGGAGCAGGGAAATTTATACTAAATGATGGATGTAAAAACACATATTTTCAATGTCCATTACATAGGCAAAGACCCTCGTTCCCCCACATTCATGTGGTTGGTACGCAGACTCAGCCCAAAGTGTATGTTAAGATCCACGCTTATATCTTAATGAAAAGACACAATGTGGAACCTATTGAATGTAGGCAAAGACTTTCGTTCCCCCACATTTATGTGGTCGGTACGCAGACTCAGCCCAAAGTGTATGTTAAGATCCACGCTTATATCTTAATGAAAAGACACAATGTGGAACCTATTGAATGTAGGCAAAGACTTTCGTTCCCCCACATTTATGTGGTCGGTACGCAGACTCAGCCCAAAGTGTATGTTAAGATCCACGCTTATATCTTAATGAAAAGACACAATGTGGAACCTATTGAATGTAGGCACAGGCTTTCGTTCCCCCACATTTATGTGGTTGGTACGCAGACTTAGCCCAAAGTGTATTTTAAGATCCACGCTTATATCTTAATGAAAAGACACAATGTGGAACCTACTGAATGTAGGCAAAGACTTTCGTTCCCCCACATTTATGTGGTCGGTACGCAGACTCAGCCCAAAGTGTATGTTAAGATCCACGCTTATATCTTAATGAAAAGACACAATGTGGAACCTATTGAATGTAGGCAAAGACTTTCGTTCCCCCACATTTGTGTGGTCGGTACGCAGACTCAGCCCAAAGTGTATGTTAAGATCCACGCTTATATCTTAATGAAAAGACACAATGTGGAACCTATTGAATGTAGGCAAAGACTTTCGTTCCCCCACATTTATGTGGTTGGTACGCAGACTCAGCCCAAAGTGTATGTTAAGATCCACGCTTATATCTTAATGAAAAGACACAATGTGGAACCTATTGAATGTAGGCAAAGACTTTCGTTCCCCCACATTTATGTGGTCGGTACGCAGACTCAGCCCAAAGTGTATGTTAAGATCCACGCTTATATCTTAATGAAAAGACACAATGTGGAACCTATTGAATGTAGGCACAGGCTTTCGTTCCCCCACATTTATGTGGTTGGTACGCAGACTTAGCCCAAAGTGTATTTTAAGATCCACGCTTATATCTTAATGAAAAGACACAATGTGGAACCTACTGAATGTAGGCAAAGACTTTCGTTCCCCCACATTTATGTGGTCGGTACGCAGACTCAGCCCAAAGTGTATGTTAAGATCCACGCTTATATCTTAATGAAAAGACACAATGTGGAACCTATTGAATGTAGGCAAAGACTTTCGTTCCCCCACATTTGTGTGGTCGGTACGCAGACTCAGCCCAAAGTGTATGTTAAGATCCACGCTTATATCTTAATGAAAAGACACAATGTGGAACCTATTGAATGTAGGCAAAGACTTTCGTTCCCCCACATTTATGTGGTTGGTACGCAGACTCAGCCCAAAGTGTTTTTTAAGATCCACGCTTATATCTTAATGAAAAGACACAATGTGGAACCTATTGAATGTAGGTAAAGACTTTCGTTCCCCCACATTTGTGTGGTCGGTACGCAGACTCAGCCCAAAGTGTATGTTAAGATCCACGCTTATATCTTAATGAAAAGACACAATGTGGAACCTATTGAATGTAGGCAAAGACTTTCGTTCCCCCACATTTATGTGGTTGGTACGCAGACTAAGCCCAAAGTGTATTTTAAGATCCACGCTTATATCTTAATGAAAAGACACAATGTGGAACCTACTGAATGTAGGCAAAGACTTTCGTTCCCCCACATTTATGTGGTCAGTACGCAGACTCAGCCCAAAGTGTATGTTAAGATCCACGATTATATCTTAATGAAAAGACACAATGTGGAACCTATTGAATATAGGCAAAGACTTTCGTTCCCCCACATTTATGTGGTCGGTACGCAGACTCAGCCCAAAGTGTATGTTAAGATCCACGCTTATATCTTAATGAAAAGACACAATGTGGAACCTATTGAATGTAGGCAAAGGCTTTCGTTCCCCCACATTTATGTGGTCGGTACGCAGACTCAGCCCAAAGTGTATTTTAAGATCCACGCTTATATCTTAATGAAAAGACACAATGTGGAACCTATTGAATGTAGGCAAAGGCTTTCGTTCCCCCACATTTATGTGGTCGGTACGCAGACTCAGCCCAAAGTGTATTTTAAGATCCACGCTTATATCTTAATGAAAAGACACAATGTGGAACCTATTGAATGTAGGCAAAGACTTTCGTTCCCCCACATTTATGTGGTCGGTACGCAGACTCAGCCCAAAGTGTATTTTAAGATCCACGCTTATATCTTAATGAAAAGACACAATGTGGAACCTATTGAATGTAGGCAAAGGCTTTCGTTCCCCCACATTTATGTGGTCGGTACGCAGACTCAGCCCAAAGTGTATTTTAAGATCCACGCTTATATCTTAATGAAAAGACACAATGTGGAACCTATTGAATGTAGGCAAAGGCTTTCGTTCCCCCACATTTATGTGGTTGGTACGCAGACTTAGCCCAAAGTGTATGTTAAGATCCACGCTTATATCTTAATGAAAAGACACAATGTGGAACCTATTGAATGTAGGCAAAGACTTTCGTTCCCCCACATTTATGTGGTCGGTACGCAGACTCAGCCCAAAGTGTATTTTAAGATCCACGCTTATATCTTAATGAAAAGACACAATGTGGAACCTATTGAATGTAGGCAAAGACTTTCGTTCCCCCACATTTATGTGGTCGGTACGCAGACTCAGCCCAAAGTGTATGTTAAGATCCACGCTTATATCTTAATGAAAAGACACAATGTGGAACCTATTGAATGTAGGCAAAGGCTTTCGTTCCCCCACATTTATGTGGTTGGTACGCAGACTCAGCCCAAAGTGTATGTTAAGATCCACGCTTATATCTTAATGAAAAGACACAATGTGGAACCTATTGAATATAGGCAAAGGCTTTCGTTCCCCCACATTTATGTGGTCGGTACGCAGACTTAGCCCAAAGTGTATGTTAAGATCCACGCTTATATCTTAATGAAAAGACACAATGTGGAACCTATTGAATGTAGGCAAAGGCTTTCGTTCCCCCACATTTATGTGGTCGGTACGCAGACTCAGCCCAAAGTGTATTTTAAGATCCACGCTTATATCTTAATGAAAAGACACAATGTGGAACCTATTGAATGTAGGCAAAGACTTTCGTTCCCCCACATTTATGTGGTCGGTACGCAGACTCAGCCCAAAGTGTATTTTAAGATCCACGCTTATATCCTAATGAAAAGACACAATGTGGAACCTATTGAATATAGGCAAAGGCTTTCGTTCCCCCACATTTATGTGGTCAGTACGCAGACTCAGCCCAAAGTGTATGTTAAGATCCACGCTTATATCTTAATGAAAAGACACAATGTGGAACCTATTGAATGTAGGCAAAGACTTTCGTTCCCCCACATTTATGTGGTCGGTACGCAGACTCAGCCCAAAGTGTATTTTAAGATCCACGCTTATATCTTAATGAAAAGACACAATGTGGAACCTATTGAATGTAGGCAAAGACTTTCGTTCCCCCACATTTATGTGGTCGGTACGCAGACTCAGCCCAAAGTGTATGTTAAGATCCACGCTTATATCTTAATGAAAAGACACAATGTGGAACCTATTGAATGTAGGCAAAGGCTTTCGTTCCCCCACATTTATGTGGTTGGTACGCAGACTTAGCCCAAAGTGTATGTTAAGATCCACGCTTATATCTTAATGAAAAGACACAATGTGGAACCTATTGAATGTAGGCAAAGACTTTCGTTCCCCCACATTTATGTGGTCGGTACGCAGACTCAGCCCAAAGTGTATTTTAAGATCCACGCTTATATCTTAATGAAAAGACACAATGTGGAACCTATTGAATGTAGGCAAAGACTTTCGTTCCCCCACATTTATGTGGTCGGTACGCAGACTCAGCC